>NC_133521.1:7500-272500 GCF_049354715.1 Callithrix jacchus
CCTAACCCTAACCCTTTCCCAGCTGGAAAATCCTCTTCAGGACATCATCCAGGAAAATTTCCTTCACCTAGCAAGACAAGCCAACACTCAATTGCAGGAAATACAGAGAACACCACAGAGATATTCCGCAAGAAGAGCAACCCCAAGGCACATAATCGTCAGATTCAACAGGATTGAAATAAAGGAGAGAATACTAAGGGCTGCCAGAGAGAAAGGTCGGGTCACCCACAAAGGGAAGCCCATCAGACTCACAGCAGATCTCTCGGCAGAAACACTACAAGCCAGAAGAGAGTGGGGGCCGATATTCAACATTCTTAAAGAAAAGAACTTTCAACCCAGAATTTCATATCCAGCCAAACTGAGCTTCAGAAGTGAAGGAAGAATAAAATCCTTTGCGAACAAGCAAGTACTCAGAGATTTTGTCACCACCAGGCCTGCTTTACAAGAGCTCCTAAAAGAGGCACTACACATAGAAAGGATCAATCAGTACCAGCCATTCCAAAATCACACTGAATGCTAAAGAGCTTCAACATAATGAAGAATCTACAACAACTAACAGGCAAAACAGCCACTTAGAATCAAAATGGCAGTATCAAATTCACACATAACAATATTAACCCTAAATGTAAATGGACTAAATGCACCAATCAAAAGACACAGACTGGCAAATTGGATAAAAATCCAAAACCCATCAGTGTGCTGTATCCAGGAAACCCATCTCACATGCAAGGATACACAAAGGCTCAAAATAAACGGATGGAGGAAGATTTACCAAGCTAATGGAAAGCAAAAAAAAGCAGGAGTTGCAATTCTCATCTCTGATAAAATAGACTTTAAAGCAACAAAGATCAAAAGAGACAAAGAAGGCCATTACATAATGGTAAAAGGATCGATACAACAAGAAGAGCTAACGATCCTAAACATATATGGACCCAACGCAGGAGCACGCAGATACATAAGGCAAGTTCTTAATGACTTACAGAAGGACTTAGACTCCCACACAATAATAGCGGGAGACTTTAACACTCCACTGTCAATACTAGACAGATCAACCAGACAGAAAATCAACAAGGATACCCAGGGCTTGAACTCAGACCTGGAGCAAGCAAACCTGGTGGACATTTACAGAACTCTCCACCCCAAATCCACAGAATACACATTCTTCTCAGCACCACATCACACCTACTCTAAAATTGACCACATAATTGGAAGTAAAGCACTGCTCAACAAATGCAAAACAACTGAAATCATAACAAACAGCCTCTCAGACCATAGTGCAATCAAGTTAGAACTTAGAATTCAGAAACCGACCCAGAACCGCACAGCTTCATGGAAACTGAACAACTGGCTCTTGAATGTTGACTGGGTAAACAACGAAATGAAGGCAGAAATAAAGAAGTTCTTCGAAACCAATGAGAATGAAGACACAACGTGCCAGAACCTCTGGGACACATTTAAAGCAGTCTCTAGAGGAAAGTATATAGCAATAAGTGCCCATATGAGGAGAATGGAGAGATCCAAAATTGACACCCTATCGTCAAAATTGAAAGAGCTAGAGGAGCAAGATCAAAAAAACTCAAAACCCAGCAGAAGACAAGAAATTACTAAGATCAGAGCTTAGCTGAAGGAGATTGAGACACGAAAAGCCCTTCAAAAAATCAATAAATCCAAGAGCTGGTTTTTTGAAAAGATCAACAAAATACACAGACCACTAGCCAGATTGATTAAAAAGAAAAGAGAGAACAACCAAATAGATGCAATAAAAAATGATAAAGGGGAAATCACCACAGATTCCACAGAAATTCAGACCATCATCAGAGAATATTACAAACAACTCTATGCACATAAACTAGTAAACCTGGAAGAAATGGATAAATTCCTGGACTCCTGTATCCTCCCAAGCCTAAACCAGGAGGAAGCTGAAACTATGAATAGACCAATAACAAGGTCTGAAGTTGAGGCAGCAATTAAGAGCCTACCTCACAAAAAAAGCCCAGGTCCAGATGGGTTCACAGCCGAATTCTACCAGACACACAAGGAGGAGCTGGTACCATTCCTTCTAAAACTATTTCAAACAATCCAAAAAGAGGGAATCCTTCCCAAATCATTTTATGAGACCAACATCATCCTGATACCAAAACCCGGCAGAGACCCAACGAGAAAAGAAAACTTCAGGCCAATATCCATGATGAACATAGATGCAAAAATCTTCAATAAAATATAGGCAAGCCGATTGCAACAGCAAATTAAAAAACTTATTCATCATGATCAAGTAGGATTCATCCCGGGGATGCAAGGCTGGTTCAACATACGCAAGTCTATAAACGTAATTCACCACATAAACAGAACCAAAAACAAAAACCACATGATTATCTCAATTGACGCAGAGAAGGCATTTGACAAAATTCAACAGCCCTTTATGCGAAAAACCCTCAATAAACTCGGTATCGATGGAACGTATCTCAATGTAATAAAAGCTATTTATGACAAACCAACAGCCAATATCATACTGAATGGGCAAAAACTGGAAGCATTCCCTTTGAAATCTGGTACTAGACAAGGATGCCCTCTCTCACCACTCCTATTCAATATAGTACTGTAAGTTCTAGCCACAGCAATCAGGCAAGAAAAAGAAATAAAGGGTATTCAAATAGGAAAGGTGGAAGCCAAATTGTCTCTATTTGCAGACGACATGATAGTATACCTAGAAGACCCCATTGCCTCAGCCCAAAAACTTCTGAAACGGATAAACAACTTCAGCAAAGTCTCAGGATATAAAATCAATGTGCAAAAATCACAAGCATTCGTCTACACCAATAACAGACTTAAAGAAAGCCAAATCAAGAGCGAACTGCCATTCACAATTGCTACAAAAAGAATAAAATACCTTGGAATACAACTCACAAGGATCGTAAGGGACCTCTTCAAGGAGAACTACAAACCACTGCTCAACGAAATCAGAGAGGACACAAACAGATGGAGAAACATTCCATGTTCATGGTTAGGAAGAATTAATATCGTGAAAATGGCTATACTGCCCAAAGTAATTTACAGAATCAACGCTATCCCCATCAAGCTACCATTGTCTTTCTTCACAGAACTGGAAAAAACCACCATGAACTTCATATGGAACCAAAAGGGAGCCCGCATAGCCAAGTCAATTCTAAGCAAAAAGAACACAGCGGGGGGCATCACACTACCGGATTTCAAACTATACTACAAGGCTACAGTAATCAAAACAGCATGGTACTGGTACCAAAACAGAGATATAGACCAATGGAACAAAACAGAGGCACCGGAGGCAACACAACATACATACAACTATACAATCTTTGATAAACCTGACAAAAACAAGCAATGGGGCAAGGATTCCATGTTTAACAAATGGTGTTGGGAAAACTGGCTAGCCATGTGCAGAAAGCAGAAACTGGACCCCTTCCTGACACCTTACACTAAAATTAACTCCAGATGGATTAAAGACTTAAACATAAGACCTGGCACCATAAAAACCCTAGAAGGAAATCTAGGCAAAACTATCCAGGACATAGGAGTAGGCAAGGACTTCATGAACAAAACACCAAGAGCATTGGCAACAAAAGCCAAAATAGACAAATGGGACCTAATGAAACTCCACAGCTTCTGCACGGCAAAAGAAACAGTCACTAGAGTGGATCGGCAACCAACAGAATGGGAAAAAATTTTCGCAGTCTACCCATCTGACAAAGGGCTGATATCCAGAATTTACAAACAACTCAAGCAGATTTACAGGAAAAAAACAAACAAGCCCATTCAAAAGTGGGCAGAGGATGTGAACAGATACTTTACGAAAGAAGACATATATGAGGCCAACAATCATATGAAAAAATGCTCATCGTCACTGGTCATCAGAGAGATGCAAATCAAAACCACATTGAGATACCATCTCACGCCAGTTAGAATGGTGATCATTAAAAAATCTGGAGACAACAGATGCTGGAGAGGATGTGGAGAAAAAGGAACACTTTTACACTGTTGGTGGGAGTGTAAATTAGTTCAACCATTGTGGAAGACGGTGTGGCGATTCCTCAAGGCCTTAGAAATAGAAATTCCATTTGACCCAGCAATCCCATTACTGGGTATATATCCAAAAGACTATAAATCGTTCTACTATAAGGACACATGTACACGAATGTTCAATGCAGCACTGTTTACAATAGCAAAGACCTGGAATCAACCCAAATGCCCATTGATAATAGACTGGATTGGAAAAATGTGGCACATATACACCATGGAATATTATGCAGCAATCAGAAATGATGAGTTCGTGTCGCTCGTAGGGACATGGATGAATCTGGAGAACATCATCCTCAGCAAACTGACACAAGAACAGAAAATGAAACACCGCATATTCTCACTCACAGGTGGGTGATGAAAAATGAGAACACATGGACACAGAAAGGGGAGTACTAAACACTGGGGTCTATTGGGGGAAAAGGGGAGGGCCAGTGGGAGGGGGAGGTGGGGAGGGATAGCCTGGGGAGAAATGCCAAATGTGGGTGAAGGGGAGAAGAAAAGCAAAGCACACTGCCATGTGTGTACGTACGCAACTGTCTTGCATGCTCTGCTCATGTACCCCAAAACCTATAATCCAATAAAAAATTAAAAAAAAAAAAAAAAAAAAAAGAAGCTTGAAAAGGCCTCAAAGCTAACATGAAACTCAGCCTGTCAGGTACGGTGGCTAGCAGGAACCTGTCATTTAGGCGCTTCGAAGACCAAGGCAAAATATTTCGAGTATGCGTTTTCGAGACCCGCCCGACCTACATGGAAATTTCCGTCTTCAGAACAAGAACAAAACTTGGGTCAGGCTTTGCGCATCACACCTGTAATCCCATGAAAGTGGAATATCGAGCCGGGTGGAGAGTGAGATCACAAATTCGAGACAGGCCTCGACTGACACAGCACTACCTGCTTGCTATAAACAACATAAAAACCGAGAGAAATAAAAAAGCTGACCCGGACACAGCATGTGCTCGCTTTGGCAGCACATACACTGAAATTAGGACTCTACATAGAAGCCCGAAAAAACCTCAGTGCTAACATAAAACTCGGCCTGCTAGGTACGGTGGCTCACAGGAACCTGTCATTTAGGCGCTTCGAAGACCAACGCAAAAAAATTATCCAGGATGCGTGTTCGAGACCCTCACATACCAACATGGGAAATTTTCGTCTTCAAAACAAAAAGAAAAGTTGAGTTAGGCTCGGAACATCACACCTGTAATCCCATGGCTGTGGAATGTCGAGCCGGGCGGACAGTGAGATCACAAATTCAACAATGGCCTCGACCAACACAGCGCTACTTGCTTGCTATAAAATACAAAAAAACAGAAAAATAAAAAAGCTGAGCAGGGAAGGCATGTGCTCGCTTTGGCCGCACGTACACTGAAATTGGGACTCTACATAGAAGCCCGAAAATGCCTCAGTGCTAACATGCTGTTACTACATAATTGGAATTCTACACTTAGCAATCGTTACACACAATGGTAAGTGTACACTTCACAATCGTTACCACATAATGGGAACTGTACACTTCATAACGGTTACACACAATGGGAACTGTACGCTTCACAATGGTTACCACACAATGGTAACTGTACACTTCACAATGGTTACCACACAATGGTAACTGCACACTTCACAGCAATTACCACACAATGGTAACTGTACACTTTACAATGGTTACCACACAATAGAAACTGTACACTTCGCAGTGGTTACCACACTATGGAAACTGTACACTTCACAATTGTTACCACACAATTTTAACTGTACACTTCACAATGGTTGCCACACAATGAAAACTGAACACTTTAGAATGGTAACACACAATGGTGACTGTACACTTCAAAATGGTTACCACACAATGGGATCTCTATACTTCACAATGGTTACCACAAAATGGAAACTGTACATTTAACAGCAGTTATCACAAAATGGGAACTGTACACTTCACAATGGTTACCACACAACGAAAACTGAGCACTTCACAATGGTGACAACACAGTGGAAAATTTTCACTTCACAATGGTTACCACACAATGGGAACTGTACACTTAACAGTGGATACCACACAATGGTAACTCTACACTTCACAATGGTAACAACGAAATGGTAGCTGTACACTTCGCAAAGGTTACACACAATAAGAATCATGCAATTCACAGTAATTACCAGACAATGGAAACACTACACTTCACAATAATTACCAAACAAGGGAAACTGTACACTTCACAATTGTTACACATAATGGGAACTGTACACCTCACAGCGGTTATCACACAATGGTAACTGTAACCTTCACAATGGTTAACACCCAATGGAAACTGTACACTTCACAGCAGTTACCACACAATGGAAACTAAACACTTCACAGTGCTTACACAATGGAAACTGCACACTTCACAATGGTTACCACACAATGCTAACTGTACACTTCGCAATGGTTACACAGAATGGGAACTGTACACTTGACAGCAGTTACCACACAATGGTAGCTGTACACTTCACAACTGTTATACACAATAATAACTGTACACTTTACAATGGTTACCACACAATGGTAACTGTACACTTAACAGCGGTTACCACACAATGCTAACTCTACACTTCGCAATCGTTACCACAGAATGGTAACTGTACACGTCGCAGTGGTTACCAGACAATGGAAACTTTACACTTCACAGTGGTTACCATACAATGGGAAATGTACACTTCACAATGGTTGCCACAGAATAACAACTGTACACTTCACAATAATTACCACAGAATGGGAACTGAACACATCACAATGATTACACACAATGGTAACTGTACACTTCACAGAGGTTACTAGACAATGGTGACTGTACACTTCACAAGAATTACCACCCAGTGAAAACTGTACACTTCACCACGGTTCCCACACAATGAAAAAGGTACACTTAACAACGGTTCCTACACAATGGGAACTGTACATTTCGCAATGGTTACAAACAATGGGAACTGTACACTTCACAATTTTTGCCACACAGTGGAAACTGTACACTTTCCAATGGTTTCACAAAATGAGAACTGTACACTTCACAATTGTTACCACAAAATGGAAACTCTACACTTCACAATTGTTACCACACAATGAGAACTGTACAATTGTCAATGGTTTAAAAAAATAAGAACTGTACACTTCACAATGGTTACCACAAAATGGGAACTGTACACTTCACATTGGTTACCAAACAATTGGAACTAAGTCTTCAAAATGGTTACACACAATGGTAATTATATATTTCCCAATAATTAAACACAATGCTAACTGTACACTTCAAAATTGTTGCCACACAATTGGAACTGTAGACTTCACAATGGTTAGGACACAATGGTAACTCTACACTTCACAATGGTTACCACACAATGGTACTTGTGCACTGCGCAATGCTTACCAAACAATAAAAACTGTACACTTCACAATGATTACCAAACAATGGAAACTGTACACTTCGCACTGGTTGCCACACAATGGAGCTGTACACTTCACAGCAGTTACCAAAAAATGGGAACTGTACACTTCACAATGGTGACACACAATGGAAACTGTACACTTCACAATGGTTACCACACAATGGGATCTGTACACGTCACAATGGTTACCACACAATGAGAAATGTACACTTCACAATGGTTACACACAATGATAAATGCACATTTCACAATAGTTACCACACAATGGAACCTGTACACTTCACAATGGTTACCACACAATGGAAACTGTACATTTCACAATGGTTACCCAAAATGGTAACTGTACATTTCACAGCGGTTACCACACAATTTGAACTGTACACTTCACAATGATTACCACACAATGGGAACTGTACATTTCACAATGGTTACACACAATGGGAACTATACACTTCACAGCAATTTCCACACAAAGGGAACTGTACACTTCTCAATGGTTACCACACAATGGAAACTGTACACTTGCCAATTGTTCCCACACAATGGGAACTTCACACTTCAAAATGGCTACCACACAATGGAAACTGTACCCTTCACTATGGTTTCCAAACAATGGGAACTTTACACTTCGCAATGGTTCCCACACAATGAGAACTGTACACTTCACAATGGTTAGACACAATGGTAACTCTACACTTCACAGCAGTTACCACACAATGAGAACTTAACACTTCACAATGGTTACCACACAATGAAAACTGTACACTTCACAATGGTTCTTACAAAATGGGAACTGTGCACTTCACAATGGTTACACACAATGATAATTGCACACTTCACAATAGTTACCAAACAATCGGAACTGTACACTTCACAATGGTTCCCAAACAATGGGAACTGGACACTTCACAAAGGTTACCACACAATGGGAACTGGACACTTCACAATGGTTTCCAAAACATGGTAACTCTACACTTCACAATGGTTACCACACAATGGAAACTGTACAGTTCACAATGGTCACCAGATGATGGTACCTGTACACTTCACAATGGTTACTACAGAATGGAAACTTTACACTTGACAATGGTTACCACATAATGGTAACTGTACACTTCACAATGGTTACTACACAATAAGAACAGTACAATTTTTAATGATTAAACCCAATAAGAACTGTACACTTTACAATGGTTACAACACAATGGTTATGGTACACTTCACAGCAGTTACCACACAATTGAAACTGTACACTTCACAATGGTTACCACAAAATTGGAGCTGTACACTTCACAATGGGTTCCACACAATGGTAACTCTACACTTCACAGTGGTTACACGCAATGGGAACTGTACGCTTCACAGCGGTTACCACACAATCGGAACTGTATGCTACACCATGGATATCACACAATGGTAACTATACACTTCACAATGGTTACACACTATGGGAACTGAACAGTTCACAATGGTTCACATACAATGGAAACTGTAAACTTCACAGCCATTACCATGCATTGGTAACTGTACACATCACAGTTGTTACACACAAGGGGAATGGTACACTTCAGAATGGTTACAACCCAATGGAAACTGTACACTTCACAATGGATAAACACAATGGGAACTGTACACTTCACAATGGTTAGACACAATGGTAACTCTACACTTCACAGCGGTCACCACACAATGGTAACTGTACACTTCACAGCGGTTACCACATAGTCGAAACTGTTCAGTTCACAATGGTTACACACAATAATAACTGTACACTTCACAATGGTTACACACAATTGGAACTGTACAATTCAAAATGTTTACCAAACAATGGAAACTGTACACTTTACAATGGTTACCACAAAATGAAAACTGTACACTTCACTATGGTTACCACCCAGTGGCAACTGTACACTTCACAGTGGTTACCACACAGTGGTAAATATATACTTAAATTGTTACGAAACAATGGGAACTGTACACTTCACAATGGTTACCACACAATGGGAAACATACACTTCACAAGGATTACCACAAAATAAAAACTTTACACTTCACAATTGTAACCAAACAATGGAAACTGTACACTTCACAATGCTTACACACAATGGGAACTGTACACTTAACAATGCTTACACACAATGGGAACTGTACACTTCACAATGGTTACACACAATGGTAACTGTGCACTTCACAATGGTTACCACACAATGGAAACTGTACACTTCACAGCGGTTACCACTCAATGGTAACTGAACACTTCTCAATGGTTACTGCAAAATTGTAACTATACACTTCGCAGTGCTTATCACAGAATGGGAACTGTACATTTCAAAATGATTACACACAATTTGAACTTTACATTTCACAATGGTTCCCACACAATGGGAACTGTACACTTCACAGCAGTTACCACACAATGAGAACTGTACACTTCACAATGGTTACCACACAATCTTACCTGTACAGTAATCAATAATTTCACACAATAAAAAATGTACTCTTCACAATACTTACCACAAAATGGAAACTACATTTCACAGTTGTTACAACACAATAATATCTGTACACCTCACAATGGTTACACACAATGGAAACTGTACACTTCACAATGGTTACACACAATGGGAACTGTACACTTTACAGCTGTTACCATACAATGGGAACAGTACCCTTGGCAGTGGTTACCACACAATGGGAACTGTACACTTCGCAGCGGTTATCACAAAATGGGAACTGTACACTTCACAATGGTAACCACACAATGGGAACTGTACCTTCACAATGGTTAAGACATAATGGTAACTGTACACTTAGCAATGGTTACACACAATGGTAACTATATATTTCGTAATTGTTACACACAATGGTAATTGTACACTTCACAATGGTTACCACACAATGGTAATTGCACACTTTACAATAATTACCACACAATGGGAACTGTACACTTCACAATAATTACCACACGATGGTAACTGTACACTTCACAATTGTTACTACACAATGGGAATTTTACACTTGACACTGGTTACCACAAAATGGTAACTGTACACTTCACAATGGTTACCACACAATAAGAAATGTACACTTGACAATAGCTACCACAAAATGGAAACTGTACCCTTCACAATGGTTACCACACAATGGAAACTGTACACTTCAAAATGGTTACACACAATGGGAACTGTACCCTTCACAGCGGTTACCACACAATGGTAACTGTACACTTCACAATGGTCACACACAATAAGATCTGTACACTAAACAATGGTTACCACACAATGGGAACTGTACCCTTCACAATGGTTACCACAAAACAGAAACTGCACACTTCAAAATAGTTCCCACACACTTGGAACTGTACACTTCTCAATGGATACACACAATTTTTACCCTACACTTCACAGTGGTTACCAAACAATGGTAACTCTTCACTTCACAATTGTTAACACATAATGGAAACTGCACTTCACAATGGGTACACACAATAGAAATTATACACTTCACAATGATTACCACACAATGAGAACTGTAAACTTCTCCATGGTTACACACAATGGGAACTGTACACTTCACAATCTTTACCACAAAATGGTAACTGTACACTTCACAGCGGTTATCACACAATGATAACTGTACACTTCACAATGATTACCACACAATGGGATCTGTATACTTCACATTGCTTACCACACAATGGGAACTGTACACTTCACAATGGTTACCACACAATGGGAACTTAGCACTTCACAAGGTTTACCACACAATGGGAACTGTACACTTCGCAATGGTTACAACAGAATGGGAACTGTGCACTTCGCAATGGTTTTCACACCATGGAAACTCTACACTTCACAGCGGTTACCACACAGTTGTAACTGTAAACTTCACAGCGGTTACCACACAATGGGAACTGTACATTTAAATATGGTTGAACACAATGGAAACTGGACACGTCTCAATGGTAACCACACAATGAAATCTGTACACATCACAAAGGTTACACACAATGGGAACTGTACACTTCACAATTGTTACCACACAATCGGAACTGTGCACTTTACAATGGTTCCCAAACAATGGTAACTGTACACTTTAAAATGGTTACCACTCAATGGGAACTGTACACTTAACAATTGTTATGACACACTGGTAACTGTACACTTCACAATGGTTACCACACAATGGGAACTGTAATCTTTCCCATGGTTACCCACAATGGGAACTGTACACTTCACAATGGTTACTGCACAATGGTAACTGTACACTTCAAAATGCTAACCACACAATTTTAATTGTACACTTCACAGCGGTAACCACACAATGGTAACTGTACACATCATAATGATTACAACACAATGGAAACTGCACACTTCACAATGGTTACACACAGTGATAACTGTACACTTCACAGTGGTTACCACACAATTGTAACTCTACATTTTTCAATGGTTAAACACAATAAGAACAGTACACTTTACAATGGTTACCACACAGAGGTAACCGTACAATTCACAGCGGTTACCACACAATGAGAACTGTACACTTCCCAATAATTACACACAATGGGAACTGTACACTTCACAATGGTTACCACACAATGTTAACTGTACACTTCACAATGGTAACCACACAACGGTAACTGTACACTTCACAATGGTTACCACAAAATAAGAACTTTAGACGTAACACTGGTTACCACACAATAGGAACGGTACCCTTTACAATGGGTGCCACACAATTGGAACTGTACACTTCACCATGGTTACACACAATGGAAACTGTACACTTAACAGTGGTTACCACACAATGGTAATCGTACACTTCACAATTGTTTTCACACAATGAGAACTGTACACTTCACGGTAGTTACACACAATAGTAATTGTACACTTCACAGTGGTTACCGCACAATGGTAACTCTACACTTCACAATGGTCACCACACAATGGAATCTGTGCATTCACAATTGTTACACACAATGGATACTGTACACTTCACAGCAGTCACTACAAAATTGGAACTGTGCACTTCACAATGGTTACCACAAAGTGGTAACCGTTCACTTCTCAATGATTACCAAACAATAAGAACTGTACACGAAACAATGGTTACCACACAATGGGAACTGTACACGTCCCAATGGTAACCACATAATGGTAACTGTACACTTAACAATGGTTCCCACACAATGGGAACTGTACACGTCCCAATGGTAACCACATAATGGTAACTGTACACTTAACAATGGTTCCCACACAGTAAGAACTGTACAAGTAACAATGGTTACCACACAATGGGAACTGTACCCTTTACAACGGTAACCACACAATGGGAACTGTACACTTCACAATGGCTACACACAATGAAAACTATACACTTCACAGCGGGTACCACGCAATGGAAACCGTACACTTCACAATTGTTCCCACACAATGATAACTGTACCCTTCACAATGGTTCCCACACAATGGGAACTGTACACTTCGCAATGGATGCACAAAATGGTAACTATATATTTCGTAATGGATACACACAATGGTCACTATGCACTCCACAATTGTTTCCACACAATGGGAAGTGTACACATCACAATGGTTACCAGACGATAAAAACTGTACACTTCACAATTTTTACTACACAATGAATATTTTACACTTGACAATGGTTACCACACAATGGTAACTGTACCGTTCACAATGGTTACCACACAATAAGAACTGTACACTTAACAATGTTTACCACACAATGGAAACTGTACCCTTCACAATGGTTGCCACACAATGGGAAATATACACTTCACAATGGTTACACACAATGGGAACTGTACACTTCACAGCGGTTACCACACAATGGTAACTGTACACTTCACAATGGTTACAACAAAATAAAAACTGTACACTTCAAAATGGTTACACACAATGAGATTTGTACACTTCACAATGGTTACCACAAAATGGAAACTGTACCCTTCACAATACTTATTACATAATGGGAAATGTACACTTAACAATGTTTACCATACAATGAAAACTGTACACTTCACAATAGTTCCCACACAATGGGAACTGTACACTTCAAAATGGTTATACACAATGGTAACTGTACACTTCAAAGCGGTTACCACACAATAATAAATGTGCACTTCACAGTGGTTACCAAACTATCAGAGCTGTACACTTCATAATGGTTACACACAATGGGAACTGTACACTTCAAAATGGTTTCACACAATGAAAACTGTACAGTTCACAATGCTTACCACCCAATGGTAACAGTACATTTCACAATGGTTACCATACAATGGTAACTGTACACTTCACAATGGTTACCACACAGTTGGAACTGTACATATCACAGTGCTTACCACACAATGGGATCTATACATTTCACAATGGTTACACACAATAGTAACTGTACACTTCGCAATGGTTACCACACAATGATAACTGTACACTTCACAATGGTTACTCACAATGGAAACTGTAAGCGTCAGAGCGGTTTCCACCTAATGGAAACTGTACAATTCACAATGGTTACACACAAAGGTAACTGTAGACTTAAAATAATTACCACTCAATAATAACTGTACACTTCACTGTGGTTACCACACAATTGTAACTGTACACTTCACAATGGTTACCACACAATGGGAACTGTACCCGTCACAATGGTTACCTCACAATGGGAACTATACAATTGGCAGCTGTTACCACAGAATGATAACTGTACACTTCACAATGATTACCACAAAATGGTAACTGTACACTTCACAATGGTTACCACACAATGGAAAGTGTACACTTCACTGAGGTTACCACACAATAATAAAAAAACACTTCACAATGGTTACACACAATAGTAACTGTATACTTCGCAGCAATTATCACATAATGGTAACTGTACACTTCAAAATGGTTACAAACAATGGAAACTCTACACTTCACAATGGTTACCGTAAAATGGTAACTGTACAGTTCACAATGGTTACACACAATGTGAACTGTACACTTCACAATTGTTACCACACTGTGGTAACTGTACACTTCACAAGAATTATCACACAATGGTAACTGTACACTTCATAATGGTTACACACAATGGGAACTGTACATTTCAAAATGGTTACACACAATAAAAACAGTACAATTCAAAATGGTTACCACACAATGGTAGCTTTACACTTTACAATGGTTACACACTATGGAAATTGTACACTTTATAGCAGTTACCACACAATGGGAAATGTACACTTCGCAGCAGTTACCACACAATCGGGACTCTACACTTCGCATTGGTTACCACACAATAAAAACTGTACACTTCACAATGGTTACCACACAATGGGAACTGTACACTTCATAATGGTCACCACAGGATGGTAACTGTACACTTCACAATGGTTACACACAATGGTAACTATATATTTCATAATGGTTACACACAATGGTAAATGTACACTTCACAATGGTTGCCACACAATGGGAACTGTCGATTTCACAATGGTTACAACACTATGAGAACTGTACACTTCACTATGGTTGCAACACAATCGCAACTGTAAACTTCACAATGGTTACACACCATGGTAACTTTACACTTTACAATGGCTACACACAATGATAACTACAGTTCACAATGGTTACCACACAATGGTAACTGTACACTTCACAGTGGTTACCACAAAATGGTAACTGTACACTTAATAATTATTAACAAACAATGGTAACTGTACACTTCACAATGGTTACCACAAAATGGGAAGTGTACACTTTACAGCAGTTTCAACACAATGGAAACAGTACACTTTGCAGCGGTTAACACAGAATGGGAACTGTACACTTCGCAGCGGTTACCACACAAGGGAAACTTTATGCTTCACAATGGTTACCACACAATGAAAACTGTACCCTTCGCAATGGTTATCACACAATGGTAACTATATATTTCATAATGGTTACACACAATGCTAATTGTACACGTCACAATGGTTACCACATAATAAAAACTGTACCCTCCACAATGGTTAACACACAATGGGGACTGTACACCTCACAGCAATTACCACACAATAAAAACAGTACACTTCACAATGGTATCACACAATGGGAACTGTACACTTCACAGCGGTTAACAAACAATGCAAACTGTACACTTCACAATGGTTACCACACAATAGAAACTGTACTTTTCACAATGGTTACATACAGTGAAAACTGTACACTTCACAGCAATTACCACACAATGGTAAATATACACTTCACTTTGGTTACCACACAATGAAAACTGTACACATCACAATGGTTACACAAAATGGAAATGGTACACTTCACAATGGTTGCCGCACAATGGGAAATGTAAACTTCACATCAGTTGCCACACAATGGTAACTGTACACTTCACAATTGTTACCACACAATGGGAAGTGTACACTTCACAATGGTTACACACAATTAGAACTCTACCCTTCACAATTTTTCCCACGCAATGGAAAATGTACACTTCACAATGATTACCACATAATGGGAACGGTCCACTTCACAGCAGTTACCCCACCATGGGAACTGTACACTTCACAATGCGTACCACACTGTGGTAACTGTACACTTTACAATGGTTACCACACAATGGGAACTCTACACTTAACAATGATTAAGACACAATGAAAACTGTACATTTCACAATGGTTCCTACCCAATGGGAACTGTACACTTCACAATGGTTACACACAATGGGTACTGTACACTTCACAATGGTTATGACACAATGAAGTCTGTACACTTCGCAATGGTTAAACACAATAAGAACTGTACACTTTACAATGGTTACAACACAATAGTAATTCTACACTTCACAGCGGTTACCACACAATGGTAACTGTACACTTCACAATGGTTACCACACAATTGGAACTGTACACATCACAATGGTTACAAAAAATGAAAACTGTTCACTTCAAAATGTTTACCACACAATGGGAATTGTACACTTCACAATGGTTACCATACAATAGAAACTGTACACTTCATCACAGTTACTACACAATTGGAACTGTGCACTTCACAATGGTTACCACACAGTGGTAACTGTACACTTCACAATGGTTACCACAAATGGGAACTGTACACTTAAATATGGTTACCACACAAGGAAAACTGTACACTTCACAATGGTTCCCGAACAATGGGAACTGTACACTCCACTATGGTTACCACACAATGGTTACTATACACTTCAGAATGGTTACCATACAATGGGAACTATATACTTCACAATGGTTGCCACACAATGGTAACTGTACACTTCACAATGGTTACCACACAATGGGAACTGTACACTTCACAATGGTTACCACACAATAATAACTGTACACTTCACAATGGTTACCATACACTGGGAACTGTTCACTTCACTACGGTAACCACACAATATTTACTGTACACTTCACAGCGGTTACCAGACAATGGTGACTGTGCACTTCACAATGGTTACCACACAATGGAAACTGTACACTTCACAATGGTTACACAAAATAGGAACTGTACACTTCACAATGGTAACCACACAATGGTAACTCTACACTTCCGAATGGTAACCAGATAATGGAAACTGTGTTCTTCACAACGGTTACCCACATTTGGAACAGTAAACTTCACAATGGTTACCACACAATGGGAACTATAATCTTTCAAATAATTACACACAATGGGAACTGTACACTTCATAATGGTTACCACGCAATGGTAACTCGACACTTCACAATGGTTATGCTCAATGGAAACTGCACTTCACAATGGTTACCACACAATGGGAACTGTACACTTTACAATGGTTACCAAATAATGGGACCTGTACACTTCTAAATTGTTACCACACAATAAGAACTGTACACTTCACAATGGTTTCACACAATAAAAATTGTACACTTCAGAGCAGTTACCACACAATGGTAACTGTACACCTCACAATGGTTACCACACAATGAAAACTGTACACGTCACAATGGTTACATCAGTGGGAACTGCACACTTCAATATTGTTACCACACAATTAAAACTGTACACTTCACAATGGTTCCCTCACAATGGGAACTGTACACATCAAAATGGTTGTTACACAATGGGAACTGCACACTTCACAGCAGTTACCACAAAATCGTAACTGTACACTTCACAATGGTTACAACACAATAAGAAGTGTAAACTTTACAATGGCTACACACAATGGGAGCTATACACTTTACAACAGTTACAACACCATGGGAAATGTACACTTCACAATGGTTACCACACAATGAGAATTTTACACTTCACAATGGTTTCCACACAATGGGAACTGTACACATCACAGCGGTTACCACACAATGGTAACTGTACACTTCAAAATGGTTATTACACAGTGGGAACTGTACACTTCACAATGGTAACACACAATGGGAACTGTACACTTCTAAATGGTTATCACACAATATAAACTGTACACTTCCCAATGGTTAAACACAATAAGAACTGTACACATTACAGTGGTTACCCCACAGTGGTAACTATACACTTCACAGCGGTTAACACACAATGGTTACTGTACACTTCACAGTGGTTATCACACAATGGGAACTGTACACTTCACAATGGTTACATACAATGCGAACAGTACACTTCCCAATGGTTACACATAATATGAACTGGACACTTCACAATTGTTACCACCAAATTGTAACTGTACACTTCAGGATGGTTACGCACAATGGGAACTGTACACTTCACAATGTTTACCAAACAATGAAAACTGTACACTTCACAGTGGTCATGACACAATGATAACTCTACACTTCACGATGTTTACCAAAAAATGGTAACTGTGCACTTAACAATGGTTACACACACTGGGAACTGTAAACTTTACAATGGTTTCCACGCAATGGGAACTGTAATATTTCCCATGGTTACACACAATGGGACCTCTACACTTCACAATGGTTACCACACAATGGGAACTGTAATCTTTCTTCTAGTTGCACACAATCGGAACTGTACACTTAACAATGGTTACCACACAATAAAAACTGTACTAATAACAATGGTAACGACACAATGGGAATGGTACATTTCACAGTGGCTTTGCACAATGGAAACTCTACACTTCACAGCGATTACCACAAAATAAAAACAGTACACTTTAAAATAGTTACACATAATGGGAACTGTACACTTCACAATGGTTACAACACACTGAGAACTCTACACTTCTTAATGGTTACACACAATGTGAACAGTACGCTTCACAATGGTTACCACACAATTGGAATTGTACACTTTACAATGGTTACCACACAATTGGAACTGTAGTCCTCACAATGGTTACACACATTGGTAACTGTACACTACACAATGGTTACACACAATGGAAATTGTACACTTCACAATGGTTACCACACAATGGTAACTGTGCACTTTTCAATAGTTACATACAATGTGAACTGTACACTTCACAATGGTTACCACACAATAGAAACTGCACACTTCAAAATGGTTACCACACAATAATAACTGTACACTTCACAATGGTTCCAAAACAATGGGAACTTTACACTTCACAATTTTTCCCATACAATGAAAAGTGTACACTTCACAATGGTTACACACAATGGAAATTCTACACTTCACAATAGTTCTCACACAATGGAAACTGTACACTTCACAGCAGTTACCACAGCATTGGAACTGTACATTTCACAATGGTTACCACAGAGTGGTAACTGTACACTTCCCAATGGTTACCACACAATGGGAACTATACACTTCAAAATGATTACCACACAATGGGAACTGTACACTTCACAATGGTTTCCACAGAATGGGAACTGTACACTTCACAATGGTTACCACACAATGAAAACTGTACATGTCACAATGGTTACACAAAATGGGAACTGTACACTTCACAATGGTTACCACAAAATGAGAACTGTACACTTTAAAATAGTTCCCACACAATAATAACTGTTCACATAAAATTGGTTGTCACACAATGGGATCTGCACGCTTCACAGCAGTTATCACACAATGGTAACTGTACACTTCACAATGGTTACCACAAAATGGGAAGTGTGAACTTCACAATGGTTACACACAATGGGAACTCTACACTTCACAAAAGTTCCCACAAAATGAAAACTGTACGCTTCACAATGTTTACCACACATTGGAAATTGTACACTTCACAGCAGTTACCACACCATGTGAACTATACACTTCACAATGGTTACCACACAGTGGGAACTGTACACTTTGCAATGGTTACCACACAATGGCAACTGTACACTTCGCAGCGGTTACCACACAATGGTAATTATACACTTCACAATTGTTACCACACAATGGCAACTGTACACTTCACAGTGGTTGCCAACAATGGTAACTGTACACGTCAAAATGGTTACCACACAATGCAAAATGTACACTTCACAATGGTTATCACACAGTGGAAACTGTACACTTCACAATTGTTACCACACAATGGGATCGGTAAAGTTAACAATGGTTACCACAATGGAAACTGTACAGTTCACAATATTTACCACACAATGGGAACTGTACACTTTACAATGGTTACAAACAATGGGAAATGTACACTTCGCAATGGTTACATACAATATGAACTGGACACTTCACAATGGTTACCACAAAATGGTAACTGTAAATTTTACAATGGTTATGCACAATGGGAACTGTACATTTCACAATGGTTACCACACAATGGGAAATGTACACTTCACAATGGATAAACACAATGGGAACTGTACACTTTACAGCTCTGACCACACCATGATAACTGTACAGTTCACAATGGCTACACACAATGGTAACTGTAAAATTCACAATGGTTACCACACAATGGTATCTGTACACTTGACAATGGTTGCCCCACAACTGTAACTGTACACTTAAAGCGGATAAAGACACGATGGCAACTCTACACATCACAATGATTGCAACACAATGGGAACTGTACACTTGACAATGGTTACACACAATAGACACTGTACACTTCACAATGGTTACCACACAATGGGAACTGTACACTTTCCAATGGTTAAACACAATAAGAATTGTACACTTTAAAATGGTTACCACACAGTGGTAACTGTACACTTCACAGCGGTTACCACACAATAGTAACTGTACACTTAACAATTGTCACGACACAACGGAAACTGTACACTTCACAATGGTTACACACAATGCGAACTGCACACTTCAGAATAATTACCACACAATGAAAACTGTACACTTCACAATGGTTCCCACAAAATGGGAACTTCACACTTCACAATGTTAACACACAATGGTAACTGTACACTTCACAATGGTTACCACACAATAGGAACTGTACACTTTACAATGGTTACTACAAAACGGGAACTGTACACTTCACAATTATTATTACAAATGGGAACTGTATTCTTCACAATGGTTACCACACAATTGGATCTGTACTCTTAACAATGGTAACCAATCAATGGGAATGGTACATTTCACAATGGTTTCACACAATGGGAACTGTACACTTCACAGCGATTACCACACAATGGGAACTCTACACTTCAAAATGGTTACACACAATGGAACTGTACACTTCACAATGGTTACCACAAAATGAAATTTGTAAACTTCAGAAATGTTACACATAATGGGAACTGTACCCTTAACAATGATTAACACACAATGGTAACTGTACACTTCATAATGGTTACCACACAATTGAACTGTACACTTCACAGAAGTTACCACACAATGATAACTGTACACTTCACAATGATTACAACACAATGGACACTGTACATTTCAATATGGTTACACACAATGGGAACTGTACACTTCACAATTGTTACCACACAATCGGAACTGTACATTTTCCAATGGTTAAACACAATAATAACTATACACTTCACAATGGTTACCACACAATGAGAACTGTTCACTTCACTATGGTTACCACACAATGGTAACTGTACACTTCACAATGTTTTCCACATAATGGGAACTGTACACTTCACAATAATTACTACAACATTGTAACTGTACACTTCACTATGGTTAACACAAAATGGGAAATCTACCCTTCACAATGGTTACCACACAATAAGCAATGTACACATTACAATGGTTCCACACAATAAAAACTGAACACTTCACAATGGTTCCCATACAATGGGAACTGTACACTTCACAATAGTTCCCACAAAATTGGAAATATACAGTTCTCAATGGTTACACACAATATTAACGGTATACTTTACTATGGTTCCAACAAAATGGGAACTCTACCCTTCACAATGTTTACACACAATATGAACTGAACACTTTACAATGGTTACCACAAAATGGTAACTGTACACTTCACAATCGTGTCCACAAAATGGTAACTTTACACTTTACAATGTTTACCACATAATGGGAACTGTAAACTTCACAATGGTTACCAGATGATGGTAACTGTACACTTTACAATGATTACCAGAAGATAATAACTGTACACTTCACAATCGTTACTACACCATGGTAAATGTACCCTTCACAATGGTTATCACACAATGGGAACTGTACATTTCACAATGGTTACACACAATGGGAACTGTACACTTCACAATGGTCACCACACAATAGAAACGGTAAACTTTTCCATGGTTACACACAATGAAAACTGTACACTTCACAGTGGTTACCACACAATGATAAGTGTACACTTCAAAAAAATTACCACACAATGGGAACTGTAAACTTTTCCATGGTTACACACAATGGGAACTGTGCACTTCAAAATGGTTACCACACAATGATAAGTGTACACTTCAAAACAATTACTACACAATGGGAACTGTACACTTTGCAGCGGTTAGCTCACAATGGTAACTGTACACATTACAATGGTTTCCACACAATGGGACCTGTACACTTTCCAGCGGTTACCACACAATAGTAACTTTACACTTCACAGTAGTTACACAATATGGAAACTGTACACTTCACAATGGTTACACACAATGGGAACTGTAAACTTCACAGCCATTACCACAAAATGGTACCTGTGCACTTCACAATGGTTACACACAATGGGAACTCTACACTTCAGATAGGTTACAGCACAATGGGAACTGTACAATTCACCATGGTTACCACAGAATGGGAACCGTACACTTCACAATGGTTCCACACCAAGGAACTGTACACTTCACAATTGTTACCACACAATGGGAACTGTACACTTAAAGATGATTACACACAATGGGACCTGTGCACTTCACAATGGTTACCACACAATGTTAACTGTACACTTCCCAATGGTTATACACTATGGGAACTGTACACTTCACAATGGTTACCACACAATGGGAAGTGTACACTTCACAATAAATACCACACAATGGGAACTGTACACTTCACAATGGTTACCACACAATGGGAACTGTACCCTTTACAATGGTTACTACACAATGAAAACTGTTCCCTTCACAATGGTTATCACACAATGAGAACTGTACACTTTACAATTGTTACACACAATGGGAACTGTACACATCACAGAGTTTACCAGAAAATGGTAACTGTAAACTTCTCAATGGTCACCACATAATGAAAACTGTACACTTCACAATGGTTACACACGAAGGAAACTGTACATTTTACAATGGTTACTTCACAATAAAAACTGTAAACTTTAAAATGGTTCCCAAACAATGGGAACTGTACACTTCACAAAGGTTACCACAAAATGGTAACTCTACACTTCACAATGATTACCACACAGTGGGAACTTTATACTTCACAATGGTTATTACACAGTGGAAAGTGTACAATTCACAGCGGTTACCACTCAATGGTAACTGATCACCATCCAATGGTTATTAAACAATGGTAACTGTACACTTCGCACTACTTACCACACAATGAAAACTGAACATTTCAAAATGGTTACACACAATAATAACTGTACACTTCACAGTGGTTACCACACAATGGGAAATGTACACTTCACAATGGTTACCACAAAATTGTAACTGTTCACTTCACAATGGTTACAAACAATGGAAAGTGTACACTTCAAAATGGTTACCACACAATGGTACCTGTACAGTTCACAATGGTTACACACAATAAGAACTCTACACTTCACAATATTTATCACACAATAAAAACTGTACACTTCCAAATTGCTACCACACAATGGTAACTGTACACTTCACAATGGTTACACACAATGGAAACTGTACACTTCACAATAGTTACACACAATATAAACTGTACACTTCAAAATGGTCACCACACAATTGTAACTCTACACTTCACAATGGTTACACACAATTGGAACTCTACACTTTACAGCAGTTACCACACAATGAGAACAGTACACTTCGCAGTGGTTACCACACAATGGGAACTGTACACTTTGCAGCGGTTACCACACAATGGGAACTGTACACTTCGCAATGGTTACCAAACAATGGGAACTGAACCCTTTACAATGGTTACCACACAATGGTAACTGTACACGTCGAAATGGTTACACACAATTGAAACTATATATTTCAAAATGGGTAAACACAATGGTAATTTTACACTTCACAATAATTACCACACAATGGGAACTGTACACTTCACAATTGCTACGAGACGATAGTAACTGTACACTTCACAATTGTTACTACACAATGGGAATTTTACACTTGACAGTGGTTACCATAAAATGGTAACTGTACCCTTCACATTTGTTACCACACAATAAGAACTCTACACTTAATCATAGTTACCACACAATGGGAACTGTACCCTTCACAATGATTACCACACAATGAGAACTGTACACTTCACAATGGTTACACACAATGGGAACTGTAAACTTCACAGCCATTACCAAAAAATGGTACCTGTGCACTTCACAATGGTTACACACAATGGGAACTCTAGACTTCAGAATGGTTACTACACAATGAGAACTGGAAACTTCCCCATGGTTACACACACTGGGAACTGTACACTTCACAATGGTTACCACACAAAGCGAACTGTACACTTCACAATGGTTACCACACAATGGGAACTGTACACTTCAAAATGAATACCACACAATGAAAACTGTACAATTCACAATGGATATACACAATGGTAACTGTTCACTTTACAGTGGTTACCACAATATTGTAACTGTACACTTCAAAATGGTTACCACAAAATCGAAATGGTACCCTTCACAATGGTTACACACTATGAAAACTATATATTTCACAGCGGTTACCACACAATGGAAAATGTACACTTGAAAATAATTACAAACAATGGAAATTTTACATTTCACAATAATTACCACACAATGGAAACTGTACACTTCCCAATAGTTGCACACAATAAAAACTGTACACTTCACAATGGTTACCAAACTATTGGAACTGTACACTTCACAATGGTTACACACAATGAAAACTGTACATTTCACAGCGGTTACCACACAATGGTAACTTTACACTTTATAATGGTTACCACACAATAAATGCTGTACACGTCACAATGGTTCCACACAATGGAAACCGTACACTTCACAATGGTTACCACACAATGGAAACTGTACACTTCTAAATGGTTCACACACAATGGGAACCGTTCACATTAAAATGGTTTTCACACAATGGGAACTTTCCACGTCACCATGGTTATCAAACAATGCAAAGTGTACACTTCACAATGGTTACACACAATGGAAACTCTACACTTCACAATAGTTCCAACAAAATGGGAACTGTACACTTCACAAGGGTTACCACACAATAAGAACTGTACACTGCACAGCAGTTACCACAGCATGGGAACTGTACACTTCACAATGGTTACCACACAGTGGTAACTGTATACTTCACAATGGTTACCACACAATAGGAACTGAACCCTTCACAATGGTTACAACACAATGGGAACTGTACACTTCACAATGGTTACACCCAATGGAAACTGTACACTTCACAGCGGTTACTACACAATGGTAACTGTACACATCAGAATGGTTACCACACAATGGAATCTGTACACTTTTCAGCGGTTACCACACAATGGTAACATTACACTTCACAATACTCACACACTATAAGAACTGTACACACCACAATGGTTACCACACAATGGTAACTGTACACTTCACAGCGGTTACCACACAATGGTAATTGTACACATCACAATGGTTACACACAAGAAAAACTCTACACTACAGAATGGTTACAACACAATGGAAACTATACACTTCACAATGGTTAAACACAATGGGAACTGTACACTTCACAATGGTTAAACACAATGAAAACTGTACACTTCACAATGGTTACCACACAATGAAAACTGTACACTTCACAATGGTTACACACAATGAGAACTGTACACTTTACAATTGTTACCACACAATGGGAAATGTACACATCACAATGGTTCCCACACAATGAGAACTGTACACTTCACAATGGTTACCCCACAATGAAAACTGTACACTTCAAAATGATTTCCACAAAATTGTAAAAGTACACTTCACAGCGGTTACCACACAATGGAAACTGTACACTTCACAATGGTTATCACACAATGAAAACTACACTTCACAATGGTTACCACAAAATGGGAACTGTACACTTTACAATGCTTACCACACGATGGAAATTGTACACTTCACAGCGGTTACCACACAATAGTAACTGTACACATCACAATGGTTACATACAAGTTGAACTCTAGACTTCAGAATGGTTACAACTCAATGGAAACTATACACTTCACAGTTGTTAAACACAACGGGAACTGTACACTTCACAATAGTTACACACAATGGTAAATCTACACTTCACAGAGGTCACCACAAATTGGGAACTGTACACTTGACCATGGTTACCACAGAATGGCAACCGTACACTTCACAATGGTTACACATAAAAAGAACTGTAAACTTCACCATTGTTACCACACAATGAGAACTGTACACTTCACAATGGTTACCACACAATGAGACCTGTACACTTCACAATGGTTACCACACGAAGGGAATAGTACACTTCACAATGGTTACCACACAATTGGAACTGTACAATTCACAGCGGTTACCACACAATGGGAACTGTACACTTCACAATGGTTACCACACAATAAAAACTGTACACTTGTTAATGGTTACACACTATGGGCACTGTATCCTTCACAATTGTTACCACACAATGGGAACTGTACACTTCACAATGGATACAACACAATGGGAACTCTACACTTCACAATGGTTATGACACAATGGGAACTGTACACTTCACAATGGTTACACACAATGGTAACTCTACACTTCACAATGGTTACACAGAATGGTAACTGTATACTTCACAACGGTTACCACACAATGGTAACTGTACACTAGACAGAAATTACCACAGTATGGTAACTTTACACTTCACAATGGTTACCACACAATGGTAAGTGTACACTTTACAATGGTCACCACACAATAAAAACTGTACTCTTCACAATGTTTACCACACAATGAAAACTACACAGTTTACAATTGTTACACACAATGGGAACTGTACACATCACAGCTGTTACCACACAATGGTAAATGTAAACTTCACAATGGTTACCACACAATGAAAACTGTACACTTCACAATGGTTACACACAAAGGGACTGTGCACTTCACAATTGTTACCACACAATGGGAACTGTAAACTTAACAGTGATTCCCACACAATGGTAACTGTACACTTCAGAGTGGTTACCACACAATGGTAACTCTCCACTACACAATGGTTACCACACAATGAAAACTGTGCATTCACAAGGGTTACACACAATGAGAACTGTACACTTCACAATTGTTACCACACAATGAGAACTGTAAACTTTCCCATGGTTACACACAATGGGAACTGTACACTTCACAGTGGTTACCACAAAATGGTAACTGTACACTCCACAATAATTACGCACAATTAAAACTGTACACTTCACAATGATTACCACTTAATGGAAACTGTACACTTGACAATGGGTACCACACAATGGGAACTGTACACTTCACAATGGGTATCACAAAATGGGAACTGTACACTGCAGAATGGTGACACCCAATGGTAACTGAATGCTTCACAATGGCTATTAACGATGGTAACTGTACAATTCACAATGAATAAAACACAATGGTAACTGTACATTTCACAGCGGTTACCACGCAAAGGTAACTGTACACTTCACAATGGTACCCACAGAATGGAAACGGTACACTTCATAATGGTTACCGCACAATAGACACTGTAGACTTCAAAATGGTTACACACATGGTAACTGTACACTTCATAGCGGTTACCACACAATGGAAGCTGTTCACTTCACAATGGTTACACATAATGGAAACAGTACACTTCACAATGGTTACACACAATGGCAACTGTACACTTCACAGTGGTTTCGACAAAATGGTAATTGTACACTTCAAAACGGTTAACACACAATGGGAAATCTACACTTCACAAAAATTACCACACAATGGTAACTTTATATTTCACAATAGTTACCACAAAATGAGATCTGTAAACTTCACAATGGTGACCACACAATGGAAACTGTACACTTCACAATGATTACTACACAATGGGAACTCTACACTTCACAATGTTTACCAAAAAATAAAAACTGTACACTTCACAATGGTTACAGACAATGGTAACTCTACATTTCGCAATAGTTACCAAACAATGGGAACTGTACACTTCACAATGGTTACACCCAATGGAAACTGTACACTTCACAGCTGTTACCACACAATAGTAACTGTACACTTCACAATGGTTACACCCAATGGGAACTGTACACTTCACAGCTGTTACCACACTATGGTAACTGTACACTTCACAATGGTTACACACAATGGGAACTGTACATACCACAGCGATTGCCACACAAAGGTAACTGTACACTTCACAATGGTTTCCACACAATGAAAACTGTACACTTCACAATGGTTACACACAATGGGAACTGCACACCTCACTATGGTTACCACACAATGGGAACTTTACACTTTGCAATGGAAACCACACAATGGTAACTGTACACTTCACAATGGTTTCCACACAATAAGAACTGTACACATAACAATGGTTACCACACAATGAGAACTGTATACTTTACAATCGTTACCACACAATGGGAACTTTACACTTCACAATGGTTACAAACAACAAGAACTGTACACTTTACAATGGTTACCACAAAATGATAAGTGTAAACTTCACAATGGTTAACACACAGTGGGAACTGTACATTTTGCAGCGGTTAGCACACAATGGTAACTGTACACTTCACAATGCTTACCACACAATGGGATCTGTACACTTTTCAACGGTTATTACACAATGGTAACTGTACAATTCACAATGGTTATACACTATGGGAACTGTACATTTTACAATAATTACCACAATATGCTAACTGTACACTTCACAACGGTTACCACACAATGAGAACTGTACACTTTACAATGGTTACCACACAATGGTAACTGTACACATCACAGTGGTTACACACCAGGGGAACTGTACACTCCAGAACGGTTACAACACAATTGGAACTCTACACTTCACAATGGTTAAACACAATTGTAACTCTAAACTTTACAGCGGTCACCACACAATGGGAACTGTACACTTTACCATGGTTACCACAGAATGGAACCATACACTTCACAATGGTCACACACAATGGGAACTCTACACTTCACAATGGTTACACACAATAAAAATTGTACACTTTACAGCAGTTACCACACAATTGTAACCGTACACTTCACAATGGTTCTTACACAATGAGAACTGTGAACTTCACAATGGTTAAACACAATGGTAACTGTACACTTCACAGTGGTTACCACACAATGGTAACTTTACAATTCACAGTCGTCACCACAAAATGGAAACTGTGCATTCACAATGGTTATACACAATGGAAACTGTACACTTCACAATGGCAACCACAAAATAGTAACTCTACACTCCACAATAATTACCATACAATGGGAGCAGTACACTTCACAATGATTACACACTATGGGAACTGTACACTTCACAATGGTTACACACAATGGTAACTGTACACTTCAAAACGGCTATAAACAATGGTAACTGTACACTTCACAACGGTTACCACACAATGGTAACTATACACTTCACAATGGTTACCAAACAATGGTAACTGTGCACTTCACAACGGTTACCACACAATCGGAACTGTACACTTCACAATGGTTACGACACTATGAGAACTGTACCCTTCACAATGGTTACACAAAATGAGAACTGTACACTTCACAATTGTTACCACACAACGGGAACTGTTCCCTTCACAATGGTTACCACAAAATGAATCTGTGCTCTTAACAATGGTAACCAATCAATGGGAATTGTACATTTCACAATGGTTTTACACAATGGGAACATTACACTTTACAATGGTTACACACAATGGGAACTGTACACTTCACAATGGTTACCACACCATGGAAATTATACACTTCTCAATGGTTAAACACAATAAGAACTGTACACTTTACAATGGTTACCACACAAAGGTAACTGTACACTTCACAGGGGTTTCCACACAATGGTAACTGTACACTTCACAATAATTATCACAGAATGGAAACTGTATTCTTCACAATGGTTACACACAATGATAACTACACTTCACAATGGTTTTAACAAGATAAAAACTGTATGCTTAACAATGGTTACCATACAATCGGAACTATACACTTCACAGCAGTTACCACACAATTGGATCTGTGCACCTCACAATGGTTACCACACAATTGGAACTGCACACTTCACAATGGTTACCAGACAGTGGTAACTCTACACTTCACAATGGTTACCACAAAATAAGAACTGTACACTTCAAAATAATTACAACACAATAAATAATGTACACTTTACAATGGTTCCCAAACAATGGAAACCGTACACTTCACAATGGTTCCCACACAATTGGAACTGTAATATCCTTCATGGTTACATACAATAGGAACTGTACACTTCACAATGGTTACCACACAATGGTAAATGTACCCTTCACAATCATTACCACACAATTGTATCTGTCCACTTCAAGCGGGTTACCACACAATGGTAACTGTACACATCACAATGATTACAACACAATGATAACATAACACTTTACAATGTTTACACAAAATGGTAACTGTACACTTCACAAAACTTATCACAGAATTGGAACTGTACACTTCACAATTGTTACCACACAATAGAAACTGTACCCTTCACAATTGTTACCACACAATGGGATCTGTACTCTTAACAACGGTAACCAATCATTGGGAATGGTACATTTCACAATGGTTCTACACAATGAAAACTACACTTTACGGCAATTACCACACAATGGGAACTGTACACTTCAAAATGGTTACACACAATGGAAACTGTACACTTCACAATAATTTCCACAATTTAAAACCTGTACACTTCACAAAGGTTACACACAATTGGAACTGTACACTTCAAAATGGTTACCACACAATGGTAACTGTACACTTTACGATGGTTACACACAATGGGAACTGTACACTTCACAATCGTTACCACACAATGGGAAATGTACACCTCACAATGCTTCACAAAAAATGGTGACTGTACACTTCACAATGGTTACCACACAATGGGAATTGTACACTTCACAATAGTGTCCGCACAATGGTGACTGTACACTTCGCAATGGTTACTACACAATGGGACCTTTACACTTGACAATGGTTACCATACCATGGTAACTGTACCCATCACAATAGTTTCCACGCAATGGGAACTGTACCCTTCACAATGGCTACCACACAATGGGAACTGAACCCTTCACAATGGTTTCTACAGACTGGGAACTGTGAACTTCAAAATGGTTACACAAAATATGAACTGGACACTTGACAATGGTTACATACAATGGTAAATGTACACTTCACAATGGTTACATACAATGGGAACTCTACACTTCACAATGGTTACACACAATTGGAACTACGCTTCACAATGGTTACCACACAATGAAAACTGTACACTTCACAATGGTTACCAGACAATAGTAACTGTACACTTCACAATGCTTACCACACAATGGGAACTCTACACTTCACAATGGTTACCACACAATGGAAATTGTAAACTTCCCCATGGTTACACATAATGGGAACTCTACAGTTTACAATGGTTACCACACAATGGGAACTCTACACTTCACAATGGTTACCACACAATAAGAACTGTGCACTTCAAAATGGTTACACACAATGGGGACTGTACACTTCACAATGGTTACCACACAATTGGAACTGTAATATCCCCCATGGTTACACACAATAGGAACTGTACACTTCACAATGGTTACCACACAATGGTAAATGTACCCTTCACAATCATTACCACACAATTGTAACTGTACACTTCAAGCGGGTTACCACACAATGGTAACTGTACACATCACAATGATTACAACACAATGGTAACATTACACTTTACAATGGTTACACACAATGGGAACTGTACACTTCACAATTGTTACCACACCATGGGAATTGTACACTTTCCAATGGTTAAACACAATAAGAACTGTACACTACAATGGTTTCCTCCCAAAGGTAACTGTACACTTCACAGCGATTACCACACAATGATAACTGTACACTTCACAATAATTACCACACAATGAAGACTGTACACTTCACAATGGTTACACTCAATCAGAACTGTACACTTCACAATGGTTTCAACAAGATGGGAACTGTACACTTCACAATGGTTACCATACAATCAAAACTGTACACTTCACAGCATTTACCACACAATTGGATCTGTGCACCTCACAATGGTTACCACACAATTGGAACTGTACATTTCACAACGGTTACCACACAGTGGTAACTCTACACTTCACAATGGTTCTTACACAATTGGAACTGAACACTTCACAATGTTTACAAAAAATGGTAACTGTACACTTCACAACACTTACTACAAAATCAAAACTGTACACTTCACAATTGTTACCACAAAATAGGAAATGTACCCTTCACAATGATTACCACACAATGGGATCTGTACTCATAACAATGGGAACCAATCAATGGGAATGGTATATTTCACAATGGTTTTACACAATGGGAACTGTACAGTTTACAGCGATTACCACACAATGGGAACTGTACACTTCAAAATGGTTACACACAATGGAAACTCTACACTTCACAATGGTTACCACACAATGAAAGCTCTACACTTCTCAAAGGTTATACACAATAAGAACTGTACACTTCACAATGGTTACCACACAATGGTAACTGTACACTTTACAATGGTTACACACAATGGGAACTGTACACTTCACAGCGGTTACCACACAATGGTAACTGCACACTTCACAATGGTTACAAAACAATAAAAACTGTACAGTTCACAATGGTTACACACAATGGGAACTCTATACTTCACAATGGTTACCACACAATGGGAACTGTACACTTCACAATAGTGTCCACACAATGGTAACTTTACACTTCACAATGGTTACCACATAATGGAAACTATACACCTTACAATGATTACCAGACCATGGTAACTGTACACTTCACAATGGTTACGACACAATGGGACCTTTACACTTGACAATGGTTACCACACCATGGTAACTGTACCCTTCACAATGGTCTCCACCCAATGGGAAATTTACCCTTCACAATGGCTACCACACAATGGGAGCTGAACCCTTCACAATAATTTCTACACAATGGGAACTGTACACTTCACAATGGTTACACACAATGAAAACTGTAAAATTCACAGAAGTTACCACACTATGGAAACTGTACAGTTCACAATGATTACCACGAAATGGGAAGTGTACACTTCACAATGGTTACATACAATTGGAACTGTACCCTTCCCAATGGTTACCACACAATGGGAACTGTATACTTCACAATAGTGTCCACACAATGGTAACTGTACACTTCACAATGGTTACCACATAATGGAAGCTATACACTTCACAATGATTACCAGACGGTGGTAACTGTACACTTCACAATGGTTACTACACAATGAGACCTTTACACTTGACAATGGTTACCACACCATGGTAACTGTACCCATCACAATGGTTTCCACGCAATGGGAACTGTACCCTTCACAATGGCTACCACAAAATGGAAACTTAAACCTTCACAACGGTTTCTACAGAATGGGAACTGTACACTTCAAAACGGTTACACACAATGGGAACTCTACAGTTTACAATGGTTACCACACAATAGTAACTGTACACTTCACAATGGTTATGCATAATGAAAACAGTACACTTCACAATGGTTACCACACAATGGGAACTGTATGCTTCAAAATGGTTACACGCAATGGGAACTGTACACTTCACAATGGTTACCACACAATGGGAACTGTTAACTTTCTCATGGTTACACACAATGAGAACTCTACACTTCACAATGGTCACCACACAATGGTAACTGTACACTTCACCACGGTTACACACAATAAAAACTGTACACTTCACAATGGTTACCACACAATGGGAACTGTACTCTTCACAATGGTTAACAAACAATGATAACAGTACACTTCACAATGGTTACCACACAATAAGAACTGTACAATTCACAATGGTTACACACAATGAAAACTAAAATTCACAGAAGTTACCACACTACGGAAACTGTACACTTCACAATGTTTACCGTGAAATGGGAAGTGTACACTTCACAATGATTACACACAATGGAATCTCTACAATTTACAATGGTTCCCATAGTATGGGAACTGTACACTTCACAATGGTTACCACACAATGGAAACTGTAAACTTCACAATGGTTATGACACAGTGGAAACTTTATACTTCACAATGGTTACCACACAATGGAAAGTGTACACTTCACAGCGGTTCCACTCAATGGTAACTGAGCAGCTCACAATGGTTACCACACAATTGTTACTGCACACTTTGCAGTGCTTACCACACAATGGGAACTGTACATTTCAAAATGGTTACACACAATGATAACTGTACACTTCACAGTGGTTACCACACAATGGGAAATGTACACTTCAAAATGGTTACACACAATTGGAACTGTACACTTCAGAATGGTTAACACAAAATGGGAACTGTACAGTTCACAATGGTTACAAACAATGGAAACTGCACACATCAAAATGGTTACCACACAATGATACCTGTACAGTTCACAATGGTTACACACAATAAGAACTGTACACTTCACAATAATTATCACACCATGGAAACTGTACACTTCACAACTGTTACCACACAAAGGTAACTGAACACTTGACAATGGTTACACAGAACAAAAACTGTATGCTTCACAATGGTTACACATTATAAACTGTACACTTCAAAATGGTTACCACACAATGGTAACTGTACACTTCACAATAGTTACACACAATTAGAACTGTACACTTTACAGCAGTTACCACACAATGGTAACTGTACACTTCACAATAGTTACACAAAATTAGAACTGTACACTTTACAGCAGTTACCACACAATGGTAACTGTACACTTCACAATGATTACCACACAATGGGAATTGTACCCTTCACAATGATTACCACACAATGGTAACTGTACATTTCAAAAGGGTTACACACAATGGTAACTATATATTTTGTAATGGTTACACACAATGGTAATTGTACACTGCACAATGGTTACCATACAATGGTAACTGCACACTCTACAATGGTTACCACAAAATGGGAACTGTACACTTCACAATGGTTATTAGACGATGGTAACTTTACACTTCACAATTGTTACTACACAATGGGAATCTTACACCTGACAATGGTCACTACACAATGGTAACTGTACGCTTCACAATGGTAACCACACAATAACAACTGTATATTAAACAATGGTTACCACACAATGGGAACTGTACCCTTCACAATGGTTATCACACAATGGGAACTCTACACTTCACAATGGTTACACACAATGGGAACCATACACTTCACAGCAATTACCGCACAATGGTAACTGTACACTTCACAATCGTTACAACAAAATGAAAACTGTACACTTCACAATGGTTACACATTATATGATCTGTACACTTCACAATGGTTACCACACAATGGGAATTGTACTTTTCACAATGGTTACCACAAAATGGAAACTGTACACTTCACAATGGTTCCCACACAATGGAAACTGTACACTCCTCAATGGTTACACACAATTGTAACTGTACACTTTACAGTGGTTACGACACAACGGTAACTCAGCACTTCACAATTGTTACCACACAATGGGAACTGTGCACTTCAAAATGGTTTCACAATATGAAAACTGTACACTTCACAATGGTTACCACACAATGAGAACTGTAACCTTCCCCATGGTTACACACAATGGGAACTGTACACTTCACAATGGTTACCACAAAATGGTAACTGTACACTTCACAATAATTATGCACAATGGGAACAGTACACTTCACAAATGTTACCACACAATGGGAACTGTACATTTCACAATGGTTTCCAAACAATGCGAACTGTACACTTCACAATAGTTACCACATAATGAAAACTGTACACTTCACAATGGATACACACAATGAAAACAGTACAGTTCACAGTGGTCACCACACAATGGTAAATATACACTTCACAATAGTTACCAAACAATGAATACTGTACACGTCACAATGGTTACACACAATGGAAACTGTACACTTCACAATTGTTACCACACAATGGGAACTGTACACTTCAAAATTCCCACACAATGGGAACTGTTCACATCACAATGGTTTTCACACCATGGGAACTGTACACTTCACAGCAGTTACCACACAATGGTAACTGCACACTTTACAATGGTTTCACACAATGAAAAATCTACACTTCACAATGGTTCCCACACAATGGGAATTCTACACTTCACAATGGTTACCACACAATGGGAACTGTACACTTCATTGCAGTTACCACACCATGGGAACTGTACACTTCAAAATAGTTACCACACAGTGGTAAACGTACGCTTTCCAATGGTTAACACACAATGGAAAATGTACACTTGACAATGATTACCACACAGTGAAAACTGTACACTTCACAATGGTTCCCACAGAATGGGAACTGTACACTTCACAATGATTCCCACAAAATGGAAACTGTACACTTCAAAATGGTTACACACAATGGTAAATGTACACTTCACAGCGGTTACCACACAATAATAAATATACACTTCACAATGGTTACCAAACGATGGGAACTGGACACTTCACAATTGTTACACACAATGGGAACTGTACACTTCTCAATGATTACCACACAATGGAAACTGTACACTTTCCAATGGTTACACACAATATGAACTGGGCACTTCACAATGGTTACCACAAAATGGTAACTGTACACTTTACTATGGTTATGCACAATGAGAACTGGACAATTCACAATGGTTACAAAACCATGAAAACTGTGCATTTTACCACGGTTACAGACAATGGTAACTGTACACTTCACAGTGGTTAACACACAATGGTAACTGTACACTTCACAGCAGTTAACACACAATGGGAACTGGAAACTTCACAGTGGTTTTTACACAGTGGGAACTCTACCCTTAACTATGGTAATCACACAATGCAAATGGTATATTTCAGAACGGTTTTACACAATCCAAACTCTACACCTCACAGCGATTACCACACAATGGGAACAGTACACTTCACCATGGTTACCACACAATGGGAATTGTACACCTCACAATGGTTACCACACAATGGAAACTGTACACTTAACAATGGTTACCACACAATGTAACTGTACTCTTCACAGCGGTTATTACACAATGGGAAATGTACACTTCACAATGGTTACTACACAACGGTAACTGTACACTTCACAGTGGTCACCAAACAATGGGAAGTCTACACATGAAAATGGTTACACACAATGAAAACTTTACACTTCACAATGTTTACCACACAATGGGAACTGTACACTTCCCAATGATTCCACACATTGGAAACTGTACACTTCACAAAGGTTACCACACAATGAGAACTGTACACTTCACAATGATTACCACACAATGAAAACTGTACACTTCACAATGGTTACCACACAATGGGAACTGTACACTTAACAATGGTTACCATAAAATAATAACTGTACACTTCACAATAATTACTACAACATTGTAACTGTACACTTCACAATGGTTACCACAAAATGGGAACTGTACCATTCCTAATGGTTACCACACAATAACCACTGTACACTTTACAATGGTTATACACAATGGGAACTGTACACTTCACAATGGTTACCAAACAATAAAAACTGTACACTTCAAAATGGTTACAGAAAATGGGATCTGTACACTTCACAATGGTTACCACACAATGGGAACTCTACACTTCACAATGGTTCTTAAACAATGGTGACTGTACACTTCACAATGGTTACCACACAATACGAACTCTACATGGTGTCCACACAATGGTAACTGTACACTTCACAATGTTTACCACAGAATTAAACGTGTACACGTCACAATGGTTACATGCATTGGGAACTGTACACTTCACAATTGTTACCACACAATTTGAACTTTACATTTCACAATAGTTCCCACACAAAGGGAACTGTACACATCACAATGGTTCCCACACAATGGGAAATATACTCTTCACAGCAGTTACCACACAATGGTAACTGTACACTTAACAATGTTTACCACGCAATAAGAAGTGTAAACTTCACAATGGTTCCACATAATGGAAATTCTACACTTCACAGTGGTTCCCACACAATGTAAAATGTACATTTCACAATGGTTACCACCCAATGGGAACTGTACACTTCACAGCATTTACAACACCATGGGAATTGTACACTTTACAATGGTAACCACACAGTGGTAACTGTACACTTCACAATGGTTACCACACAGTGGGAACTGTACACTTCACAATGTTTAGCACGCAATGTGATCTGTACACTTCAAAATGCTTACCACACAATGGGAACTGTACACTTCAGGATGGTTACCACACAATGGGAACTGTACACTTTACAATGGTTATCACACAATGGGAACTTTACACTTCACAATGGTTACCACACAGTGGGAACTGTACACTTCACAATGGTCACCAAACAATGGGAACCGTACACTTCACAATGGTTAAACACTATGGGAACTGTACACTTCACAATGGTTACACACAATGGTAAATATACTCTTCACAATAATTACCACAGAATGAAAACTGTACTGTTCACAATGGTTACCACACAATGGGAACAACTGTACACTTCGTAGCAATTACAACACAATAGAAACTGTACACTTCACAGCGATTACCACACAATGGAAACTTTACACTTCACAATGGTTAACACACAATAATAACTGCTCACTTCAGAATGGTTACTACACAATGGTAACTCTACATTTTCGCAATGGTTACACTCATTTGTAACTCTACACTACATAATGGTTACACAGAATGGTAACTGTATACTTCACAATAGTTGCCACACAATGGGAACTGTACACTTTACAGCAGTTACCACACAATTGTTACTTTACACTTCAGAATGGTTACACAAAATAGTAACTGTACACTTCACAATGGTCACCACAGAATGGGAACTTTACACTTCACAATGGTTACCACAGAATGAAAAATGTATAGTTTGCAAAGATTACCACACAATGGTAACTGTACAATTCACAATGGTTACCACACAATAAAAATTGTACACTTCACAATGGTTACACACAATGGTAACTGCACACTTCACAATGGTTACCACACAATAAGAACTGTACACTTCACAGTCGTTACCACACAATGGAAACTCTACACTTCAGAATGGGTACCACATAATGGAAACTGTACACTTCACAATAATTACAGACAGTGGTAACTGTACACTTCATAATGGTTACACACAATAGTAACTGTACACTTCAGAATTGTTACCACAAAACGGTAACTGTACTCTTCACAGTGGTTACCACAAAATGGTAACTGTACGCTTCACAGCAGTTACCACAAAATGGGATCTACACTTCACTATGTTTACCACACAATGGGAACTGTACACTTCACAATGGTCACTACACAATGGTAACTTTAACTTCACAATGGTTACCACAGAATGAAAACTGAAGAGTTCGCAATGGTTTCCACACAATGGGAACTGTACACTTCAGAGTGGTTACCACAAAATAGGAACTATACACTACACAATGGTTACTGCACAATGGGAACTGTACAAGTCACAATCGTTACCACAGAATAACTGTACACTTCATAATGGTCACCAGGCAATTGTAACTGTACACTTCGCAATAATTACCACACAATGGGAAGGTTACACTTCACCATGTTTACACACAATGGTAACTTTACACTTCACAATGGTTCCCACACAATGGGAACTCTACACTTCTCCATGGTTATCACACAATGGGATCTGTACATTTCACAATGGTTACACACAATGGTAACTGTTCACTTCACAATCGCTACCACACAATTGTAATTTTACAGTTCACAGCAGTTACCACACAATGGAAACTGTACACTTCAATATGATTACCACACAATAGGAACTGTACACTTCACAGCAGAAACCACAAAATAAGAACCCTACACTTCATAATTGTTACCACACAATGGTAACTGTAAACGTCTCTATGGTTACCACACAATGTGAACTGTGCACTTCACAATGGTTACCACACAATGGTAACTGTACACTTCACAATGGTTCCCACACAGTGGTAACTCTAAACGTCACAATGCTTGTACACAAGGGTAACTGTACACTTCACAATGGTTACCACACAAAGGGAACTGTACACTTCACAATGGTTACACGCAATGGAAACTGCACACTTTACAATGGTTACCACACAACAAAAACTGTACACTCCACAATGGTTACCACACAATGGGAACTGTACACTTCGCAATGGTTACCACTCAATGGAAACTGTACACTTTAGAATGGTTACAAACAATGAAAACTGTACACTTCACAAGGGTTACACGCAATGGAAACTTTACACTTCAAAACGGTTACACACAATGGTAACTGTACACTTCACAATAATTACCACAAAATGGTAACAGTACCATTCACAGCGTTTACCACAAAACGGTAACTGTACACTTCACAATGTTTACCACACAATGGGATTTTAAAACTTGACAATTGTTACCACGCAACGGTAACTGTACACTTCACCATGGTTACACACAATGGTAACTGTACACTTCACAGCGGTTACCACGCAATGCGGACCATACACTTTACAATGGTTAAATACTATTGGAACTGTACACTTCACAATGGTAACACAGAATGGTAACTGTACACTTCGCCATGGTTACCACAGAATGGAAACTGTACAGTTCGCTATGGTTACCAAAAATGAAAACTCTACACTTCATAGCAATTACCACACAATGGGAACTTTACCCTTCACAGCGTTTACCACACAATGGAAACTGTACACTTCACAAGGGTTACCACACAATGGAAACTGTACACTTCACAAGGGTTACCACACAATGGAAACTGTACACTTCACAAGGGTTACCACACAATGGAAACTGTACACTTCACAGCAGTTACCACGCAATGGTAACTGTTCACTTCACAATGGTTACCACAGAATAGGAAGGGTTCGCTTTACAATTGTTACACACAATAAGAACTCTACACTTCACAATGGTTCCCACACAATGGGAACTGTACACTTCACAATCATTACCACACAATGGGAACTATACACTTCACAGCAGTTACCACACCGTAAAAACTGTAGCATTCACAATGGTTACCACAAAGTGGTAACTGTACACTTCACAATAGTCACCACACCATGGAAAGTGTACACTTCACAATAGTCACCACACCATGGAAAGTGTACACTTCACAATGTTAACCACACTATGAAAACTCTACACTTCACAGTGGTTCCCACACAGTTGAAACTGTACACTTCACAATGGTTCCCACAAAATAAATACTGTACACTCCACAATGGTTACACACAATTGTAACTGTACACTTCACAGCGATTACCACAAAATAGTAAATGTACACTTCAGAATGGTTACCACACAATGGGAACTGTACACTTCACAATGGTTGCACACAATAGGAACTGTGCACTTCACAATGGTTACACACAATGGAAGCTGTACACTTCACAGTGGTTACCATTCAATGGTAACTGTGCACTTCAAAATGGTTACGCACAATGGGAACTGTACACTTCACAATGGTTACCAAACAATGGAAACTGTGCACTTCACAATGGTTACACACAATGGAAGCTGTACACTTCACAGTGGTTACCATTCAATGGTAACTGTGCACTTCACAATGGTTACCACACAATGAAAAATGTACACTTCACAATGGTTACCACACAATGCGAAGTGAACACTTCACAATGGTTTCCAAACAATGGGGACTGTACCCTTCACAATGGTTACCACACAATGGTAACTGTACACCTCACTATTATTACAACACAATGCAAACAATACACTTCACAGTGGATACACACATGGGAACTGTACACTTCTTAATGGTTAAACACAATAAGAACTGTACACTTTACAATGGTTACAACACAATGGTAACTGTACACTTCACAGCGGTTACCACACAATGGTAACTGTGCGCTTCACAATGGTTACCACACAATGGAAACTGTACACTTCAAAATGGTTACACACAATGGGAGCTGTAAACTTCACAATGGTTTCCACAGTAAGGGAACTGTAAATATCACAATGGTTACCACACAATGGGAACTGTACACTTCACAGTAGTTATGACACAATTTAAACTGTGCACCTCACAATGGTTACCACACAATTGGAACTGTACACTTCACAATGGTTATCACACAGTGGTAACTGTACACTTCACAATTGTTACCACACAATAAGAACGGTACACTTCAAAATAGTTACCACAAAATGAAAATTTTACACTTCACAATGGTTCCCAAACAATGGGGACTGGACACTTCACAATGGTTCCCACACAATGGGAACTGTACACTTCACAATGGTTACACACAAGAGTTACTGTAAACTTCACAGCGGTGACCACACAATGGTAACTGTACACTTCACAATGGTTACCACAAAATGAAAACTGTACACTTCACAATGGTTACACACAATGGGAGCTGTACACTTCACAATGGTTACCACACAATGGGAACTGTACACTTCCCAATGGTTAAACACAATAAAAACTGTACACTTCACAATGGTTACCACACAATGGGAACTGTACACTTCCCAATGGTTAAACACAATAAAAACTGTACACTTCACAATGGTTACCACACAATGGGAACTGTACACATCACAGCAGTTACCACACAATGGAGACTGTACACTTTACAATGGTTACACACAATAGTAACTGTACACTTCACAATGGTCCCAACGCAAGAGCAAATTTACACTTCACAATGGTTACCACACAATGGGAACTGTACACTTCCCAATGGTTAAACACAATAAAAACTGTACACTTCACAATGGTTACCACACAATGGGAACTGTACACATCACAGCAGTTACCACACAATGGAGACTGTACACTTTACAATGGTTACACACAATAGTAACTGTACACTTCACAATGGTCCCAACGCAAGAGCAAATTTACACTTCACAATGGTTACCACACAATGGGAACTCTCCACTTCACAATGGTTACACACAATGGTAACTGTACTCTTCACAATGATTACCACACAATGGGAACTGTACACTTCACAATGGTTACAAACAATGGTAACTGTACACTCCACAGCAGTTACCACACAATAGGAACCGTACACTTCACAATGGTTAAACACTAAGAGAACTTTCCATTTCACAATGGTTACACACAATGAAAATTGTACAGATTGCAATGCTTACCACGGAATGGGAACTGTACTGTTCGCAAAGGATACCACACAATGGGAACTGCACACTTCGTAGCGATTACCACACAATGAAACTGTACACTTTATAGCGTTTACCAGACAATGGGAACTCTACACTTCACAATGGTTACTACACAATAAAAACTGTACACTTCACAATCGTTATCAAACAATAATAGGCGTACACTTCACAATGGTTACCACACAATGGTAAGTGTACACTTCGCAATGGTTCCCACACAATGGAAACTCTACACTTCACAGCGATTACCACAGAATGAAAACTGTACACTTCACAATGGTTACCACACATTGGGAACTGTACACTTCACAGTGGTTACAAACAATTGCAACTGTACACTTCACAATGGTTACCACACAATGATAACTGTACACTTCACAACATTTACCACACAATGGAGACTGTACACTTCGCAGCGGTTACCACACAATGGTAACTGTACACTTTACAATGTTTATTACACAATGGGATTCGTACACTTTTCAGCGGTTACCACACAATGGTAACTTTACACTTCACAACGGTTACACACTAGGGAAACTGAACACTTCACAATGGTTAACACAAAATGGTAACTGTACAATTCACAGCGCTTACCACACAATGGTAACTGTACACATTACAGTGGTTACACACAAGGGAAACTGTACACTTCAGGTTGGTTACAAACCAAAGGAAACTGTACACTTCACAATGGTTAAACACAATGGTAACTGTACACTTTACAATGGTTACCACACAATGGAATCTGTACACTTTGCTGCAGTTGCCACACAATGGTAACTGTACCCTTCACAATGGTTACACACGATGGGAACTGTACACTTCACAATGGTTACCACACAATGGTAACTGTACACTTGACAGCGGTTACCACACAATGGTAACTGCACACATCACAGTGGTTACACACAAGGGGATCTTTACACTTCAGAATGGTTACAACACTATGAAAACTGTACACTTCACAATGGTTAAACACAATGGGAACTGTACACTTCACAATGGTTACACACAGTGGTAACTCTACACTTCACAGCGGTCACCACACAATGTGAACTGTACACTTCACCATGGTTACCACACAATGGGAACCGTACACTTCACAATGGTTATACACAATGGGAACTGTACACTTCAAAATTGTTACCACACAAGGAGAACTGTACACTTCACAATAGTTTCCACACAATGGGAACTATACACTTCACAATTGTTACCACACAATGGGAATGGTGTATTTTACAATGGTTACACACAATGGGAACTGTACACTTCACAGCGATTACCACACAATGGGAACTGTACACTTCATAATGGTTACACACAATGGGAACTGGTGTGATGCGCCGATCCTTACCCAAGTTTTGTTTTTGTTCTGAAGATGAAAATTTCTAATGTTGGTCGAGCGTGTCTCGAACACACATCCTCGAAATTTTTCTGCGTTGGTCTTTGAAACGCCTAAATGACAGGTCCCTGTGAGCCAACGTACCTGGCTGGCCGAGATTCATGCTTGCGCTGAGGCCTTATTGGGCTTCCATGTAGAGTCCAAATTTCAATGTACGTGCGGCAGAAGCGAGCACATGCAATGCCCGGCTCAGCTTTATTATTTCTCTCGATTTATGTTGTTCATAGCAAGCGGGTAACGCTGTGTTGGTCGAGGCCAGTCTCGAATTTCTGATCTCACTGTCCGCGTAGCTCGACATTCCACTGTCATGGGATTTCAGGAGTGATGCGCCGATCCTAACCCAAGTTTTTTTCCGTTCTGAAGACGGAAATTTCCCATGTTGGTCGGGCGGGTCTCAAACACCCGTCCTTGAAATTTTTATTAAGTTGGTTTTTGAGGCGCCTAAATGACAGGTTCCTGTGAGCCACCGTACCTGGCAGGCTGAGTTTCATGCTAGTGCTGAGGCCTTTTGGGGCTTCTATGTAGATTCCCAATTTCAGTGTACATGCTGCCAAAGCAAGCACATGCCATGCCCGGCTCAGCTTTTTTATTTCTTTTGGTTTTAATGTTGTTTATAGCAAGCGGGTAGCGCTTTGTCAGTCGAGGCCAGTCTCGAATTTGGGATCTTACTGTCGGCCCAGCTCGACATTCCACTGTTACCGGATGACAGGTGTGATGGGCCGAGCCTAACCCAAGTTTTGTTTCCGTTCTGAAGACGGAAATTTCCCATGTTGGTCAGGCAGGTCTCAAACACGCATCCTCGAAATTTTTATTGCGTTGGTCTTCGAAGCGCCTAAATGACAGGTTCCTGTGATCCACTGTACCTGGCGGGGCGAGTTTCATGTTAGCACTGAGGTTTTGTCGGGATTCTATGTAGAGTTTTAATTTCAGTGTATGTGCTGCTGAAGAGAGCACATGCCGTGCCCGGCTAAGCTTATATATTACTGTCGGTTTTTATGTTGTTTATAGCAAGCGGGTAGCGCTGTTTCGGTCAAAAACAGTTTCAAATTTGTGATCTCACTTTCCGCCCGGCTCGACATTCCAATGTCATGGGATTATAGGTTTGATGCGCCGAGCCTAACCCAAGTTTTTTTTCCGTTCTGAAGACGGAAGTTGCTTATGTTTGTGGGGAGGGTCTCGAACACGCATTTTCGAAATATTTTTTGCTTTGGTCTTGGAAGCGTCTAAATGAGTTTCCTGTAAGCAACCATACCTTCCAGGCCGAGTTTTATGTTAGTCCTGAGGCCTTTTGAAGCTTCTATGTTGAGTCCCAATTTCAGTGTACGTGCTGCCAAAGCGAGCACATGCCATGGCTGGCTCAGCTTTTTTATTTCTTTCTGTTCTTATGTTGTTTATAGCAAGTGGAAAGCGCTGTGTCGGTCGAGGCCAGTCTTGAATTTGTGACCTAACTGTCCATTCTGCTCGACATTCCAATGTCATGGGATGACAGGTGTGATGCACCGAGCCTGACCCCAGCTTTGTTTCTGTTCTGAAGATGGAAATTTCTCATGTTGGTCGGGCGGGTCTCGAACACGCATTATCAAAAAATTTTTTGCGTTGGTCTTCGAAGCGCCAAAATGACAGGTTTCTGTGAGCCACCATACCTGGCAGGCAGAGTTTCATGCTAACGTTGAGGCATTCTCAGACTTCTATGTAGAGTCCTGATTTCAGTGTACACGCTGCCAAAGCGAGGACATGCCATGCCGGGCTCAGCTTTTTTATTTCTCTCGATTTATGTTGTTTATAGCAAGCGGGTAGTGGTGTGTTGGCCGAGGCCAGTCTCGAATTGGTGATTTCACTGTCTGCCCGGCTCGACATTCTACTGTCATGGAATGAAAGGTGTGATGCGTCGAACCTAACCCAAGTTTTGTTTTCGTTCTGGAGACAAAAATTTCCCATGTTGGTCGGGCGGGTCTCGAACACACATCCTCAAAATTTTTTTTGCGTTCGTCTTCGAAGCGCCTAAATGACAGGTTCCTGTGAGTCACCATACCTGGCAGGCTGAGATTTATGCTAGTGCTGAGGCCTTTTCAGGCTTCTACGTAGAGTCCCAATTTCAGACTACGTGCTGCCAAATCAAGCACATGCCATGCCCAGCTCAGCTCTTTTATTTATTTCCGTTTTTATGTTGTTTATAGCAAGCGGGTAGTGCTGTGTCAGTCGACACCAGTCTCGAATTTGTGATCTCACTGTCCGCCCAGCTCGACATTCCACTGTCATGGGATTACAGGTGTGATGCACCGAGCCTAACCCAAGTTTTGTTTCCATTCTGAAGACGGAAATTTCTTATGTTGGTCGGGCAAGTCTCGAACACGCGTCCTCGAAATTTTTTGCATTGGTCTTCGAAACGCCTAAAAAACAGGTTTCTGTGAGCCACCGTACCTAACATGCCGAGTTTCATGTTAGCGCTGAGGCCTTTTGAAGCTTCTATGTAGAGTCCCAATTTCAGTGTACGTGCTGTGGAAGCGAGCACATGCCGTGCCCGGTTCAGCTTTATTATTTCTTTCTGTTTTTATGTTGTTTATAGCAAGCAGGTAGCGCTGTGTCAGTCGAGGCCAGTCTCGAATTTGTGATCTCACTCTTTGCCCGGCTCGACATTCCACTTTCATGAAATGACAGGTGTGATGTGCCGAGCCTAACCCAAGTTTTGTTTTTGTTCTCAAAACGGAAATTTTCCATGTTGGTCGGGCGGGTCTCGAAGACGCATCCTTGAAATATTTTTTGCGTTGGTCTTTGAAGCGCCTAAATGACAGGTTCCTATGAGCCACCGTTCCTGACCGGCCGAGTTTAATGTTAGCCCTGAGGCCTCTTCGGGCTTCAATGCCGAGTCCCAATTTCAGTGTACGTGCTGCCAAAGCGAGCACATGTTGTGCCCGGCTCAGCTTTTATATTTCTCTCGGTTTCTATGATGTTTATAGCAAGCAGTTAGCGCTGTGTCAGTCGACACCAGTCTCGAATTTGGGATCTCACTGTCTGCTCGGCTCTATATTCTGCTGTCATGGGATCACAAATGTGATGCGCCTAGCCTAACACAAGTTTTGTATCCATTTTGAAGACGGACATTTCCGACGGTGGTCGGGCAAGTTATGAACTGGCATCCTCAAAAATTTTTTTGCGTTGGTCTTCAAAGCGCCTAAATGACAGGTTCCAGTTAGCCACCGTACCTGGCAGGCCGAGTTTCATATTAGGGCTGAGGTATTTTCGGGCTTTTATGTAGAGCCCCAATTTCAGTGTCCGTGCTGCCAAAGCGAGCACATGCTGTGCCCGGCTAAGCTTTATTATTTTTTTCGGTTTTGATGTTGTTTATAGCAAGCGGGTAGCACTGTGTCGGTCGAGGCAAGTCTCGAATTTGGGATCTCACTCACTGCTTGGCTCAATATTTCGCTGTCATAGAATTATAGGTGTGATGCGCTGAGCCTAACCCAAGTTTTGTTTTCGTTCTGAAGACGGACATTTCCCACGTTGGTCGGGCAAGTAACAAACAGGCATCCTCGAAATACTTTTTGCGTTGGTCTTCAAAGTGCCTAAATGACAGGTTTATGTGAGCCATAGTACCTGGCAGGCCGAGTTTCATGTTAGTGTTGAGGCCTTTTGGGGCTCCTATGTAGAGTCTCAATTTCAGTGTACGTGCTTCCAAAGGGAGCACATGCCATGCCCGGCTCAGCTTTATTATTTCTTTCGCTTTTTATTTTGTTTATAGCAAGTAAGTAGTGCTGTGTCGGTCGAGGAAACTCTCGAATTTGTGATCTCACTGTCCGCCCGGCTCAACATTCTGCTGTCATGGAATGACAGGTGTGATGTGCTGAGCCAAACCCAAGTTTTGTTTCCTTTCTGAAGATGGACATTTCCCACGTCTGTCGGGCAAGTAACAAGCAGGCATCCTCGAAATGTTTTTTGCGTTGGTCTTCAAAGAGCAAAAATGACAGGTTCCTGTGAGCCCCCTTACTTGGCACACCGAATTTCATGTTAGCACTGGGGCCTTTTCGAGCTCCTATGTAGAGTCCCAATTTCAGCGTACGTGCTGTTGAGGCAAGCACATGCCATGCTTGGCTGAGCTTTATTATTCCTTTCAGTTTGTATGTTGTTTATAGCAAGCAGGTAGAGCTGTGTTGGTCGAGGCTAGCTCGAATATAAGGTCTAACTGTCTGCCCGGCTTGACATTTCGCTGTCATGGGATTACCGGTGTGATGCGTGGAGCTTAACCCACGTTTTGATTTTGTTCTGAAGACGGACATTTCCCACGTCGGTCAGGCGGGTCACGAACAGGCATCCTCGAAATATTTTTTGCGTTGGTCTTCAAAGCGCCTAAATGTCAGGTTCCTGTGAGCCACCGTACCTGACAGGCCGAGTTTCATGTTACTGCTGAAGCCTTTTCGTGCTCCTATGTAAAGTCACAATTTCAGTGTACGTGCTGCTATAGCGAGCACATGCCCCACCTGGCTCAGCTTTATTTCTTTCGGTTTTTATGTTGTTTATAGCAAGAGGGTAGCTCTGTGTCGGTCGAGGCCAGTCTCGAATTTGGGATCTCACTGTCTGCCCGGCTCGACATTCCACTGTCATGGGATTACAGATGTAATGCACCGAGCCTAACCCAAGTTTTTTTCCATTCTGAAGATGGACATTTCCCACGTTGGTCAGGCAAACCACGAACAGGCATCCTCGAAATACATTTTGCGTTGGTCTTCAAAGCGCCTAAATGACTGGTTCCTGTGATCCACCGTACCTGGCAGGCTGAGTTTCATGTTAGCACTGAGGCCTCTTCAGGCTCCTATGTAGAGTCCCAATTTCAGTGTACATGCTGCCGAAGTGAGCACATGCCATGCCCGGCTCAGCGTTATTATTTCTTTCGGTTATTATGTTGTATATAGCAAGTGGGTAGCACTGTGTCGGTCAAGGCCAGTCTCGAATTTGGGATCTCACTGCCTGCCTGGCTCAACATTCCACTGTCATGGAATTACAGGTGTGATGTGCCAAGCCTAAACCAAGTTTCGCTTTCGTTCTTAAGACGGACATTTCCCACGTTGGTCGAGTGGGTCACGAACAGGCATCCTCGGAATCTTTTTGCGGTGGTCTTCAATGTGCCTAAATGACTGCTCATGTGAGCCACCGTACCTCGCAGGCGGAGTTTCATGATACCGCTGAGGCCTTTTCGGGCTCCTATGTAGAGTCCCAATTTAAGTGTAAGTTCTGGCAAAGTGAGCACATGATGTGCCTGACTCAGCTTTATTATTTCTTTCGGTTTTTATGTTGCTTATAGCAAGCGGGTAGCACTGTGTCGGTCGAAGCCAGTCTCGAATTTGGAATCTCCCTGTTTGCCCGGCTCAACATTCTGCTGTCATGGGATTACAGGTGTGATGCTCTGATCCTAACCCAAGTTTTGTTTCCGTTCTGAAGACGGACATTTCCGACGTGGTTGGGCGGGTCACGAACAGGCATCCTCGAAATTTTTTGCATTGGTCTTCAAAGTGCCTAAATGAATGTTCGTGTGAGCCACCGTACCTGGCAGGGCGAGGTTCATGTTAGCACTGAGGCCTTTTTGGGCTCCTATGTAAAGTCCTAATTTCAGTGTACGTGCTGCCGAAGCGAGCACATGCCATGCCCGGCTCAGCTTTATTATTTCTTTTGGTTGTTATGTGGTTTATAGCAAGCAGGTAGCGCTGTGTCAGTCGAGGCCAGTCTCGAATTTGGGATCTCACTGTCCGCCCTGCTCAACATTCCACTGTCATGGGATTACAGGTGTGATGCGCTGAGCCTATCCCAAGTTTTTTTTCCGTTCTGAAGGCGGACCTTTCCCACGTTGTTCAGGCGTGTCTCGAACAGGCATCCTCGAAATACTTTTTGCGTTGGTCTTCAAAGCGTTTAAATGAAAGGTTTCTGTGAGCCATTGTACCTGGCACGCCGAGTTTCATGTTATCGCTGAGGCCTTTTTGGACTCCTATGTAAAGTCTCAATTTCAGTGTATGTGTTTTCGAAGCAAGCACATGCCATGCCCGGCTCAGCTCTATTATTTCTTTCGGTTTTTCTGTTGTTTATAGCAAGCGGGTAGCGCTGTGTCGGTCGAGGCCAGTCTCAAATTTGGGATCTCACTGTTTGCCGGGCTCAAAATTCTGCTGTCATTTGATAACAAGTGTGATGCGCCGAGCCGAACCCAAGTTATGTTAGCGTTCTAAAGACTGACATTTCCCACGTTGGTCGGGGGGTCACGAACAGGCATCTTCGAAAGGTTTTTTGTGTTAGTCTTCAAAGCGTTTAAATGACAGGTTCCTGTGAGCCACTGTACCTGGCAGGCGGAGTTTCATGTTAGCGCACAGGCATTTTCGGGCTCCTATGTAGAGTCAAAATTTCAGCGTACATGCTGCCAAAGCGAGCAAATGCCATGTCCGGCTCAGCTTTATCATTTCTTTCGTTTGTTTTGTTGTTTATAGCAAGCGGGTAGCGCTGTGTCAGTCGAGGCCAGTCTCCAATTTGGGATCTCACTGTCCGCCCGGCTCAACATTCTGCTGTCATGGAATTACAGGTGTGATGCGCCGAGCCTCACCCAAGTTCTGTTTTCGTTCTGAAGATGGACATTTCCCATGTAGTCTGGCGGGTCACGAACCGGCATCCTCGAAATATATTTTGCGTTGGTCTTCAAAGTGCCTAAATGACAGACTCCTGTGAGAAACCGTACCTGGCAGGCCGAGTTTCATGTTAGCACTGAGGCCTTTTCAGGCTTCTATGTAGAGTCCCAATTTTAGTGTACATGCTGCCAAAGCGAGCACATAACGTGCCCGGCTCAGCTTTATTATTTCTTCCGGTTTCTATGTTGTTTATAGCAAGTGGGTAGCTCTGTGTCGGTTGAGGCCTGTCTCGAATTTGGGATCTTACTGTTGGCCCGGCTTGACATTCAACTGTCATGGGATGACAGGTATGATGCGCCGAGCCTATCTCAAGTTTTGTTTCCGTTTTGAAGATGGAAATTTCCCACGTTGGTTGGGCAGGTATCGAACACGCATCCTCAAAATGTTTTCTGCGTTGGTCGTTGAAGCGCCTAAATGACAGGTTCTGGTGAGCCACCGTACCTGGCAGGCCGAGTTTGATGTTAGCACTGAGGCCTTTTCGAGCTTCTATGTAGAGTCCCAATTTCAGTGTATGTGCTGCCGAAACGAGCACATGCCATGCCCGACTCAGCTTTTCTATTTCTCACGGTTTTTTTTTAAATTTTTAAAAAATTTTTTATTGGATTTTAGGTTTTGGGGTACATGAGCAGAGCATGTAAGACAGCTGCGTAGGAACACACATGGCAGTGTGCTTTTCTTTCCTTCTCCCCTTCACCCATATTTGGCATTTCTCCCCAGGCTATCCCTCCCCACCTCCCCCTCCCACTGGCCCTCCCCTTTTCCCCCCAATAGACCCCAGTGTTTAGTACTCCCCTTTCTGTGTCCATGTGTTCTCATTTTTCATCACCCGCCTATGAGTGAGAATATGCGGTGTTTCATTTTCTGTTCTTGTGTCAGTTTGCTGAGGATGACGTTCTCCAGATTCATCCATGTCCCTACAAACGACACAAACTCATCAATTCTGATTGCTGCATAATATTCCATGGTGTATATGTGCCACATTTTTCCAATCCAGTCTATCATCAATGGGCATTTTGGTTGATTCCAGGTCTTTGCTATTGTAAACAGTGCTGCAATGATCATTCGTATACATGTGTCCTTATAGTAGAACGATTTATAGTTTTTTGGATATATACCCAGTAATGGGATTGCTGGGTCAAATGGAATTTCTATTTCTAAGGCCTTGAGGAATCGCCACACTGTCTTCCACAATGGTTGAACTAATTTACACTCCCACCAACAGTGTAAAAGTGTTCCTTTTTCTCCACATCCTCTCCAGCATCTGTTGTCTCCAGATTTTTTAATGATCGCCATTCTAACTGGTGTGAGATGGTATCTCAATGTGGTTTTGATTTGCATCTCTCTGATGACCAGTGACGATGAGCATTTTTTCACATGATTGTTGGCCTCATATATGTCTTCTTTCGTAAAGTGTCTGTTCATATCCTTTGCCCACTTTTGAATGGGCTTGTTTGTTTTTTTCCTGTAAATCCGTTTGAGTTCTTTGTAAATTCTGGATATCAGCCCTTTGTCAGATGGGTAGACTGCAAAAATTTTTTCTTATTCTGTTGGTTGCTGATTCACTCTAGTGACTGTTTCTTTTGCTGTGCAGAAGCTGTGGAGTTTCATTAGGTCCCATTTGTCTATTTTGGCTTTTGTTGCCAATGCTTTTGGTGTTTTGTTCATAAAGTCCTTGCCTACTCCTATGTACTGGATGGTTTTGCCTAGATTTCCTTCTAGGGTTTTTATGGTGCCAGGTCTTATGTTTAAGTCTTTAATCCATCTGGAGTTAATTTTAGTGTAAGGTGTCAGGAAGGGGTCCAGTTTCTGCTTTCTGCACATGGCTAGCCAGTTTTCCCAACACCATTTGTTAAACATGGAATCCTTGCCCCATTGCTTGTTTTTGTCAGGTTTATCAAAGATTGTCTAGTTGTAGATATGTTGTGTTGCCTCCGGTGCCTCTGTTTTGTTCCATTGGTCTATATCTCTGTTTTGGTACCAGTACCATGCTGTTTTGATTATTGTAGCCTTGTAGTATAGTTTGAAATCCGGTAGTGTGATGTCCCCGGCTGTGTTCTTTTTGCTTAGAATTGACTTGGCTATGCGGGCTCTCTTTTGGTTCCATATGAAGTTCATGGTGGTTTTTTCCAGTTCTGTGAAGAAAGTCAATGGTAGCTTGATGGGGATAGCATTGATTCTGTAAATTACGTTGGGCAGTATAGCCATTTTCATGATATTAATTCTTCCTAACCATGAACATGGAATGTTTCTCCATCTGTTTGTGTCCTCTCTGATTTCGTTGAGCAGTGGTTTGTAGTTCTCCTTGAAGAGGTCCCTTACGTTCCTTGTGTGTTGTATTCCAAGGTATTTTATTCTTTTTGTAGCAATTGTGAATGGCAGTTCGCTCTTGATTTGGCTTTCTTTAAGTCTGTTATTGGTGTAGACGAATGCTTGTGATTTTTTCACATTGATTTTATATCCTGAGACTTTGCTGAAGTTGCTTATCAGTTTCAGGAGTTTTTGGGCTGAGGCGATGGGGTCTTCTAGGTATACTATCATGTCGTCTGCAAATAGAGACAATTTGGCTTCCACCTTTCCTATTTGAATACCCTTTATTTCTTTTTCTTGCCTGATTGCTCTGGCTAGAACTTCCAGTACTATATTGAATAGGAGTGGTGAAAGAGGGCATCCTTGTCTAGTGCCAGATTTCAAAGAAAATGCTTCCAGTTTTTGCCCATTCAGTATGATATTGGCTGTTGGTTTGTCATATATAGCTTTTATTACTTTGAGATACGTTCCATCGATACCGAGTTTATTGAGGGTTTTTAGCATAAAGGGCTGTTGAATTTTGTCAAATGCCTTCTCTGCGTCAATTGAGATAATCATGTGGTTTTTGTTTTTGGTTCTGTTTATGTGGTGAATTACGTTTATAGACTTGCGTATGTTGAACCAGCCTTGCATCCCCGGGATGAATCCTACTTGATCATGGTGAATAAGTTTTTTGATTTGCTGTTGCATTCGGCTTGCTAATATTTTATTGAAGATTTTTGCATCTATGTTCATCATGGATATTGGCCTGAAGTTTTCTTTTCTTGTTGGGTCTTTGCCGGGTTTTGGTAACAAGATGATGTTGGTCTCGTAAAATGATTTGGGAAGGATTCCCTCTTTTTGGATTGTTTGAAATAGTTTTAGAAGGAATGGTACCAGCTCCTGTTTGTGTGTCTGGTAGAATTCAGCTGTGAACCCGTCTCGACCTGGGCTTTTTTTGTGTGGTAGGCTCTTAATTGCTGCCTCGACTTCTGACCTTGTTATTGGTCTGTTCATAGTTTCAGCTTCCTCCTGGTTTAGGCTTGGGAGGACACAGGAGTCCAGGAATTTATCCATTTCTTCCAGGTTTACTAGTTTATGTGCATAGAGTTGTTTGTAATATTCTCTGATGATGGTTTGAATTTCTGTGGAATCTGTGGTGATTTCCCCTTTATCATTTTTTATTGCATCTATTTGGTTGTTCTCTCTTTTCTTTTTAATCAATCTGGCTAGTGGTCTGTCTATTTTGTTGATCTTTCCAAAAACCAGCTCTTGGATTTATTGATTTTTTGAAGGTTTTTCGTGTCTCAATCTCCTTCAGTTCAGCTCTGATCTTAGTTATTTCTTGTCTTCTGCTGGGTTTTGAGTTTTTTTGATCTTGCTCCTCTAGCTCTTTCAATTTTGACGATAGGGTGTCAATTTTGGATCTCTCCATTCTCCTCATATGGGCACTTATTGCTATATACTTTCCTCTAGAGACTGCTTTAAATGTGTCCCAGAGATTCTGGCATGCTGTGTCTTCGTTCTCATTGGTTTTGAATAACTTCTTTATTTCTGCCTTCATTTTGTTGTTTATCCAGTCAACATTCAGGAGCCAGTTGTTCAGTTTCCATGAAGCTGTGCGGTTCTGGGTTGGTTTCTGAATTCTGAGTTCTAACTTGATTGCACTATGGTCTGAGAAGCTGTTTGTTATGATTTCAGTTGTTTTGCATTTGCTGAGCAGTGCTTTACTTCCAATTATGTGGTCAATTTTTGAGTAGGTGTGATGTGGTGCTGAGAAGAATGTATATTCTGTGGATTTGGGGTGGAGAGTTCTGTAAATGTCTATCAGGTTTGCTTGCTCCAGGTCTGAGTTCAAGCCCTGGATATCCTTGTTGATTTTCTGTCTGGTTGATCTGTCTAATATTGACAGTGGAGTGTGAAAGTCTCCCACTATTATTGTGTGGGAGTCTAAGTCTCTTTGTAAGTCGTTAAGAACTTGCGTTATGTATCTGGGTGCTCCTGCATTGGGTCCATATATGTTTAGGATCGTTAGCTCTTCTTGTTGTATCGATCCTTTTACCATTATGTAATGGCCTTCTTTGTCTCTTTTGATCTTTGTTGCTTTAAAGTCTATTTTATCACAGATGAGGATTGCAACTCCTGCTATCTTTTGCTCTCCATTTGCTTGGTAAATCTTCCTCCATCCCTTTATTTTGAGCCTTTGTGTATCCTTGCATGTGAGATGGGTTTCCTGGATACAGTACACTGCTGGGTTTTGGCTTTATATCCAATTTGCCAGTCTGTGTCTTTTGATTGGTGCATTTAGTCCATTTACATTTAGGGTTAATATTGTTATGTGTGAGTTTGACACTGCCATTTTGATGCTAGCTGGCTGTTTTGCCCGTTTGTTGTTGTAGATTCTTCATAATGTTGATGCTCTTTAGCATTTAGTGTGATTTTGGAATGGCTGGTACTGGTTGTTCCTTTCTATGTGTAGTGCCTCTTTCAGGAGCTCTTGTAAAGCAGAGCTGGTGGTGACAAATTCTCTGAGTGCTTGCTTGTTTGCAAAGGATTTTATTTTTCCTTCACTTCTGAAGCTCAGTTTGGCTGGATATGAAATTCTGGGTTGAAAGTTCTTTTCTTTAAGGATGTTGAATATTGGCCCCCACTCTCTTCTGGCTTGTAGAGTTTCTGCCGAGAGATCTGCTGTGAGTCTGATGGGCTTCCCTTTGTGGGTAACTCGACCTTTCTCTCTGGCTGCCCTTAGTATTTTCTCCTTTATTTCAACCTTGTTGAATCTGACGATTATGTGCCTTGGGGTTGCTCTTCTTGCGGAATATCTCTGTGGTGTTCTCTGTATTTCCTGCATTTGAGTGTTGGCCTGTCTTGTTAGGTGGGGGAAATTTTCCTGGATAATGTCCTGCAGAGCATTTTCCAGCTTGGATTCATTCTCTTCATCACATTCTGGTACGCCTATCAAACGTAGGTTAGGTCTCTTCACATAGTCCCACATTTCTTGGAGACTTTGTTTATTCCTTTTTGCTCTTTTTTCTCTGATCTTGGTTTCTCGTTTTATTTCATTGAGTTGATCCTCGACTTCTGATATTCTTTCTTCTGCTTGGTCAATTCGGCTATTGAAACTTGTGCATGTTTTGCGAAGTTCTCGTATTGTGTTTTTCAGCTCCTTTAATTCATTCATATTCCTCTCTAAGGTATCCATTCTTGTTATCATTTCCTCAAATCTTTTTTCAAATCTTTTTTCAAGGTTCTTAGTTTCTTTGCATTGATTTAAAACATGTTCTTTTAGCTCACAAAAGTTTCTCATTATCCACCTTCTGAAGTCTAATTCCGTCATTTCGTCACAGTCATTCTCCGTCCAGCTTTGTTCCCTTGCTGGTGAGGAGTTTTGGTCCTTTCTAGGTGGCAAGGTGTTCTGGTTTCGGGTGTTTTCCTCCTTTTTGCGCTGGTTTCTTCCCATCTTTGTTGATTTATCCACCTGTCGTCTGTGTAGTTTCTGACTTTTTGATTGGATCTCTGAGTGGACACCCAGATTGTTGATGATGGAGTATTTTTGTTACTTGGTTTTCCTTCTACCATTCTAGCCCCTTCGCTGTATGACCGCTGAGGTCCACACCAGGCCCTGCTTGTCTGGGGTGCACCTGTAGCGGCTGTGGAACAGCGAGGGATGCTACCAGTTTCTTTTTCTGCTATCTTTGTCCCAGGATGATGTCTGCCGAATGTCAGTCTTATGGATATAGTGGGGTCAGGGAGTTGCTTGAGGAGACAGTCTGTAGGAGCTCAAGTGCTTAGCTGTGAGCTCTGTTGTTCATTCAGGGCTGCTAGGCTGCTATGTTTAGTTCTGCTGCAACCTAACTTGTAAGAAAACCCCTTGTTTTTCCTCAGATGCTCTGTCTGGGGGGGGTTGGGGCTTTCCTTGTGAGTGTCTGCCTCACTGTCCTGCCCAGCTAGGAGGCAGTCTAGTCACTTTTTGCCTGCCGAGGCTCCGCCCTGCTGGTGTGAGTTTCGCCCTTTTCCTGCGGGCTCCGCCCTTCTGCTGTGGTCTCCGCCCTGTTGCCTCGGGCTATGCCCTGCGGGCGGAGTCTCTCTGTTGTACCTGGTTGCCTCGGCAGCGGCAGGCTGCGTCAGCAATGGGCGTGTACCTCAGTAGGGGCTGATTGCCTCGGTAATGGCTGACGCCCCTCCCCCGCGGAGCTGCACTTTAAAAAAAAAACCTATTCACCGGGAGCGTTTGGAATCGCCGTTTTGTTTGTCGCACTGCACTCCCCCAAACGCTGAGTCCCTGGGATTTCCTGGGCTGGGTCACAGTTCAAGACCCGTTCAGTCTCAAGTTCAGCCCTCTCAGGTCTTAGTTTGCCGGTTCAACAGGGCACCCGTAACAGTGCGCTTTTGTATGGAGCGCTGTGGAGCGCCTCTGCGCTCCGGCGCGGGCCGGAGCCGCACCGGCTGCTGGCTACGCCAGCGGAGACTTCTGCCTGGCGTCCCACGTCTCTTTTATACCTGGGGATTTCCCCGTTCTGTGGGCAACTAAGATCCGTCTGGAAATGCTTCCCCGACTCACCCTCTCCGTGCGTCCAGCGAGAGCTTCAATCCTGGGTTGTTCTCACAGAGCCATCTTGAGTCCTCCCGTCCCTCTCTTTTCTTTTTAATCAATCTGGCTAGTGGTCTGTCTATTTTGTTGATCTTTTCAAAAAACCAGCTCTTGGATTTATTGATTTTTTGAAGGGTTTTTCGTGTCTCAATCTCCTTCAGTTCAGCTCTGATCATAGTTATTTCTTGTCTTCTGCTGGGTTTTGAGTTTTTTTGATCTTGCTCCTCTAGCTCTTTCAATATTGACGATAGGGTGTCAATTTTGGATCTCTCCATTCTCCTCATATGGGCACTTATTGCTATATACTTTCCTCTAGAGACTGCTTTAAATGTGTCCCAGAGGTTCTGGCATGTTGTGTCTTCGTTCTCATTGGTTTTGAAGAACTTCTTTATTTCTGACTTCATTTCATTGTTTACCCAGTCAACATTCAAGAGCCAGTTGTTCAGTTTCCATGAAGCTGTGCGGTTCTGGGTCGGTTTCTGTATTCTGAGTTCTAACTTGATTGCACTATGGTCTGAGAGGCTGTTTGTTATGATTTCAGTTGTTTTGCATTTGTTGAGCAGTGCTTTACTTCCAATTATGTGGTCAATTTTAGAGTAGGTGTGATGTGGTGCTGAGAAGAATGTATATTCTGTGGATTTGGGGTGGAGAGTTCTGTAAATGTCTATCAGGTTTGCTTGCTCCAGGTCTGAGTTCAAGCCCTGGATATCCTTGTTGATTTTCTGTCTGGTTGATCTGTCTAATATTGACAGTGGAGTGTTAAAGTCTCCCGCTATTATTGTGTGGGAGTCTAAGTCTCTTTGTAAGTCGTTAAGAACTTGCCTTATGTATCTGGGTGCTCCTGCATTGGGTCCATATATGTTTAGGATCGTTAGCTCTTCTTGTTGTATCGATCCTTTTACCATTATGTAATGGCCTTCTTTGTCTCTTTTGATCTTTGTTGCTTTAAAGTCTATTTTATCAGAGATGAGAATTGCAACTCCTGCTTTTTTTTGCTCTCCATTTGCTTGGTAAATCTTCCTCCATCCCTTTATTTTGAGCCTTTGTGTATCCTTACATGTGAGATGGGTTTCCTGGATACAGGACACTGATGGGTTTTTGCTTTTTATCCAATTTGCCAGTCTGTGTCTTTTGATTGGTGCATTTAGTTTATTTTATTTAGGGTTAATATTGTTATGTGTGAATTTGATACTGTCATTTTGATGCTAAGTTGCTGTTTTGCCTGTTCGTTGTTGTAGATTCTTCATTATGTTGATGCTCTTTAACTTTTAGTGTGATTTTGGAATGGCTGGTACTGGTTGTTCCTTTCTATGTGTCGTGCCTCTTTTAGGAGCTCTTGTAAAGCAGGCCTGGTGGTGACAAAATCTCTGAGTACTTGCTTGTTCGCAAAGGATTTTATTTTTCCTTCACTTCTGAAGCTCAGTTTGGCTGGATATGAAATTCTGGGTTGAAAGTTCTTTTCTTTAAGGATGTTGAATATTGGCCCCCACTCTCTTCTGGCTTGTAGAGTTCCTACCGAGAGATCTGCTGTGAGTCTGATGGGCTTCCCTTTGTGGGTAACTCGACCTTTCTCTCTGGCTGCCCTTAGTATTCTCTCCTTTATTTCACCCTTGTTGAATCTGACAATTATGTGCCTTGGGGTTGCTCTTTTTGCAGAATATCTTTGTGGTGTTCTCTGTATTTCCTGCATTTGAGTGTTGGCCTGTCTTGCTAGGTAGGGGAAGTTTTCCTGGATGATGTCCTGAGGAGTATTTTCCAGCCTGGATTCATTCTCTTCCTCCCCTTCTGGTACACCTATCAAATGTAGGTTAGGTCTCTTCACATAGTCCCACATTTCTTGGAGACTTTGTTCATTCCTTTTTGCGCTTTTTTCTCTAATCTTGGTTTCTCGTTTTATTTCATTGAGTTGGTCTTCGACTTCAGATATTCTTTCTTCTGCTTGGTCAATTCGGCTATTGAAACTTGTGCATGCTTCACGAAGTTCTCGTATTGTGTTTTTCAGCTCCTTTAATTCATTCATATTCCTCTCTAAGTTATCCATTCTTGTTATCATTTCCTCATATCTTTTTTTAAGTTCCTTAGTTTCTTTGCATTGATTTAATACATGTTCTTTTAGCTCACAAAAGTTTCTCATTATCCACCTTCTGAAGTCTAATTCCGTCATTTCGTCACAGTCATTCTCCGTCCAGCTTTGCTCCCTTGCTGGTGAGGAGTTTTGGTCCTTTCTAGGAGGCGAGGTGTTCTGGTTTCGGGTGTTTTCCTCCTTTTTGTGCTGGTTTCTTCCCATCTTTGTGGGTTTATCCGCTTGTCGTCTGCATAGTTGCTGACTTTTTGATTGGGTCTCTGAGTGGACACCCAGATTGTTAATGATGAAGTATTTCTGTTACTTGGTTTTCCTTCTACCAGCCTAGCCCCTTCTCTGTACGACTGCTGAGGTCCACTCCAGGCCCTGCTCGTCTGGGGTGCACCTCTAGCAGCTGTGGCACAGTGAGGGATGCTACCCGTTTCTTTTTCTGCTATCTTTGTCCCAGGATGATGCCTGCCAAATGTCGGTCTTTTGGATATAGAGCGGTCAGGGAGCTGCTTGAGGAGACAATCTGTACTTTTTTGGAGCTCAAGTGCTGAGCTGTGAGCTCTGTTGTTCATTCAGGGCTGTTAGGCTGCTATGTTTGATTCTGCTGCAACAGAGCTCATTAAAAAAAACCCTTTTTTCTCAAATACTCTGGTTGGGGGGTTTGGGCTTTATTTGTCAATGTCTGATGAGGTGTCCTGCCCAGCTAGAAGGCAGACTAGCCTTCTGTTTGGCTGCCGAGGCTCCGCCCTGCTGTTGTGTGATTCGCCCTGTTCCTGCAGGCTCTGCTGTGGTCTCTGCCACGCCTTCGTTGTAGCGTGTTGCCTCGGCAATGGCAGGTGGCGTCAGCAGTGGGCGTGTATCTCAGTAGGGACGGGTTGCCTCAGCAACGGCTGGCTGCATCAGCAGTGGGTGTGTATCTGAGTTGGGGCGGGTTGCCTCGGTAGTGGTGGACGCCCCTCCCCCACAGAGCGTCTCGGACCATCTGCTCGGGATAGTTTGAAATCGCGGTTTTGTTCGTCCCACTGGGTATCCCAAACGATCTGTCCCTGCAATCCCCTGGGCTGGCCTACTGTCCAAGTCTCGTTTAGTCTCAAGTCCAGCCCTCTCAAGTCTCAGGTTGCCGGTTCAACAGGGCACCCGGACAAGCGCGCCCTGTGGGGATTGCTGGGTAGGGCCGGCCGCCGCCGCCCCGGCTGCCTGGCATCCCGTGTCTTTTTTATACTTGGGAGTTTCCCCGTTCTGTGGGCAACAAAGATCAGTCTGGAAATGCAGCTCCGACTCATCTGTTTGCAGACTCAACGAGAGCTCCAATCCTGGGTTGTTCTCACAGCGCCATCTTGAGTCCTCCCCCCTTCTCACGGTTTTTATGTTGTTTATAGCAAGCGGGTAGCGCTGTGTCAATCGAGGCCCGTCTCGAATTTTTGATCTCACTGTCCACTTGGCTCAATATTCCACTGTCATGGGATGACAGGTGTGATGCGCCAAGCCTAACCCAAGTTTTGTTTTCGTTCTAAAGATGAAAATTTCTTATGTTGGTCAGACGCTTCACGAACACGCATCCTCGAAAATTTTTTTGCGTTGGTCTTCGAAGCGCCTAAATGACAGTTTTATGTGGGCCACCATACCTGGCAGGACGAGTTTCATGTTAGCACTGAGGCCTTTTCAGGCTTCTATGTAGAGTTCCAATTTCTGTGCACGTGCTGCTAAAGCGAGCACATGCCATGCCCGGCTCATCTTTTTTCTTTTTTCGGTTATTGCGTTGGTGTTCGAAGCACCTAAATGACAGGTTACTGTGAGACACCGTACCTGGCAGGTCGAGTTTCATGATAGCGCTGAAGCCTATTCGTGCTTCTATGTAGAGTCCAAATTTCAGTGCACGTGCTGCCAAAGCAAGCACATGCCATGCCCGGCTCAGCTTTTTTCTTTCTTTCGATTATTGCGTTGGTCTTTGAAGTGCCTAAATGAGAGGTTACTGTAACCTACCGTACCTGGCAGGCCCAGTTTCAGGTTAGCACTGAGGCCTTTTCGAGCTTCTATGTAGAGTCCCAATTTCAGTTTATGTGCTGCCGAAACGAGCACATGCCGTGCCCGGCTCAGCTTTCTTCTTTCTCTCGGTTTCTTTGTTGTTTAAAGCAAGTGGGTAGCACTGTGTCGGTCGAGACCAGTCTCGAATTTGTGATCTCACTGTCCGGCCGGCTGGACATTCCACTGTCATGGGATGACAGGTGTGATGCGCCGAGCCTAACCCAAGATTTTTTTTATTCTGAAGACAGAAATTTTTATTGTTGGTCGGGCGGGTCTCGAACACGCATCCTCGAAATATTTTTTGCTTTGGTCTTCGAAGTGCCTAAATTACAGGTTCTGGTGAGCCACCGTACCTGGCAGGCCGAGTTTCATGTTAGTGCTGAGGCATTTTTGGGCTTCTATCTAGAGTCCCAATTTCAGGGTACGTGCTGCCGAAGCGAGCACATGCCATGCCCAGCTCAGCTTTTCTAATTCTCGCGGTTTTTATGTTGTTTATAGCAAGCGGGTAGCGCTGTGTCGGTCGAGGCCTGTCTCGAATGTTTGATCTCACTGTCCACTTGGCTCGACATTCCACTGTCATGGGATGACAGGTGTGATGCGCCGAGCCTAACCCAAGTTTTGTTTTCGTTCTGAAGATGAAAATTTCCCATATTGGTTGGGCGCGTAACGAACACTCATCCTCAAAAATTTTTCTGCGTTGGTCTTCGAAGCGCCTAAATGACAGTTTTATGTGGGCCACCGTACCTGGCAGGACGAGTTTTATGTTAGCGCTGAGGCCTTTTCGGGCTTCTATGTAGAGTCCCAATTTCTGTGTATGTGCTGCCAAAGCGAGCACATGCCGTGCCTGGCTCAGCTTTTTTATTTCTCTTGGATTTTATGTTGTTTATAGCAAGTGGGTAGCACTGTGTTGGTCGAGGCCAGTGTCGTATTTGTGATCTCACTGTCCACCCAGTTTGACATTCCACTGTCATGGCATTACAGGAGTGATGCGCCAAGCCTAACCCAGGTTTTGTTTTCATTCTGAAGACGGAAATTTTCCACGTTGGTCAGGCGGGTCTCGAACACGCATCCTCGAAATTTCTATTGCATTGGAATTCGAAGCGCCTAAATGACAGGTTCCTGTGAGCCACCGTAGCTGTCAGGCCGAGTTTCATGTTAGCGCTGAGGCCTTTTCAAGCTTCTATGTAGAGTCTTAATTTCAATGTATGTTCTGCCGAAGCGAGCACATGCCGTGCCTGGCCCAGCTTTTTATTTCTCTCGGTTTTCATGTTGTTTATAGCAAGCAAGTAGCACTGTGTCAGTCGAGGCCAGTCTCGTATTTGGGATCTCACTGTCCACCCAGCTCGACATTCAACTGTCATGGGATGACAGGTGTGATGTGCCGAGCCTATCCCAAGTATTGTTTCCATTCTGAAGATGAAAATTTCCCATGTTGGTTGGGCGGGTATCGAACACGGATTCCCAAAATGTTTTCTGCATTGGTTACTGAGTCCCTAAATGATAGGTTCCTGTGAGCCACGGTACCTGGCAGGCCGAGTTTCATGTTAGTGCTGAGGCCTTTCCGGGCTTTCATGTAGAGTCCTAATTTCAGTGTATGTGCTGCTGAAACGAGCACATGCCGTACCCAGCTACGTTTTTTTTTTTCTTTTGGTTATTTCGTTGGTCTTCTAAGCGCCTAAATGACAGGTTACTGTGAGTTGCCGTACCTGGCAGGCCGAGTTTCATGTTAGCACTGAGGCCTTTTTGGGCTTCTATGTAGAGTACCAATTTTAGTGTATGTGCTGTCGAAGCGAGCACATGCCGTGCCGGTCTCAGCTTTTTTATTTCTCTCGGTTTTTATGTTGCTTAGAGCAAGCAGGTAGTGCTGTGTCCGTCGAGGCCTGTCTCGAATTTGTGATCTCACTGTCCGCCCAGCTCGACATTCCACTGTCATGGGATGACAGGTGTGATGCACCAGCATAACCCAAGTGTTGTTTTTGTTCTGAAGAAGGAAATTTCCCATGTTGGTTGGGCGGGTCTCGAACACGCATCCTCGAAAATTATTTGCGTTGGTGTTCGAAGTGCCTAAATGACAGGTTCCTGTGAGCCACTGTACCTGGCAGGCTGAGTTTCAGGTTAGCGCTGAGGTTTTTTCGGGCTTCTATGTAGAGTCCCAATTTCAGTGTATGTGCTGCCGAAGCGAGCACATGCCGTGCCAGGCTCAGCTTTTTTTTTTCTTTCGGTTATTGCATTGGTCTTCCTAGCGACTGAATGACAGGTTACTGTGAGCCATTGTACCTGGCAGGCCGAGTTTCATGTTAGTGCTGAGGCCTTTTCGGGCTTTTATGTAGAGTCCCAATTTCAGTGTACATGCTGCCGAAGCAAGCACATGCCCTACCCGGCTCAGCTTTTTTATTTCTTTCAGTTTTTATGTTGTTTATAGCAAGCGGGTAGCACTGTGTCGGTCGAGGCCAGTCTCGAATTTATAATCTCACTCTCCGCATGGCTGGACATTCCACTGTCATGGGATTACAGGTGTGACTCTCTGAGCCTAACCCACGTTTTGTTAACGCTCTGAAGATGGAAATTTTCTAGGGTGGTCAGGTGGGTCTCGAACACGCATCCAAGAATTTTTTTTTTGTTGGTCTTCGAACCACCTAAATGACAGGTTCCTGTGAGCCGCCGTACCTTGCAGGCCGAGTTTCTTGTTAGCGCTGAGGCCTCTTCGGGCTTCTATGTAGCGTCCCAATTTCAGTGTATGTGCTGCCGAAACGAGCACATGCCATGCCCGGCTCAGCTTTATTTCTTTCGGTTTTAATGTTGTTTATAGCAAGCGGGTAGTGCTGTGTCGTTCAAGGCCAGTCTCGTATTTGTGATCTTACTGTCTGCCCGGCTTGACATTTTGATGTCATGGGATTACAGGAGTGATGCGCCGAGCCCATCCCATGTTTTGTTTCCGTTCTGAAGACGGACATTTCCCACGTTGGTCGGGTGGGTCACGAACAGGCATTTTCAAAATTTTTTGTTGCGATCGTCTTCAAAGACCCTAAATGACAGGTTCCTGTGAGCCACCGTACGTGGCAGACCGAGTTTCATGTTAGCGCTGAGGCCTTTTCAGGCTCCTATATAGGGTCCCAATTTCAGTGTATGTGCTGCCAAAGCGAGCACATACCGTGCCCGGCTCAGCTTTCTTATTTCTTTTGGTTTTAATGTTGTTTATAGCAAGCGGATTGCACTGTGTCGGTCGAGGCCAGTCTCAAATTTGTGATCTCATTGTTTGCGCGGCTCGACATTCCACTGTCATGGGATGACAGGTGTGATGCGCCGAGCCTAATTCAAGTTTTGCTTTCGTTCTGAAGACGGACATTTCCCTCGTTTCTCGGGCGGGTCACGAACAAGCATCCTCAAAATTTTTTTTGCCTTGGTCTTCAAAGCACCTAAATGACAGGTTCCTGTGAGGCACCGTAGCTGGCAGGCCAAGGTTCATGTTAGCGCTGAGGCCTTTTTGGGCTCCTATGTAGAGTCCCAATTTCTGTGTATGTGCTGCCAAAGTGAGCACATGCCGTGCCCAGCTCAGCTTTATTATTTCTTTCGGTTATTTTGTTTATAGCAAGCGGGTAGCGCTGTGTCAATCGAGGCCCATCTCGAATTTGGGATCTCACTGTCCGCCCGGCTCAACATTCAAATGTCATGGAATTAGAGGTGTGATGTGCCGAGCCCAACACAAGTTTTGTGTCCATTCTGAAGACGGACATTTCCCACGTTAGTCGGGCGGGTCATTAACAGGCATTTTCGAAATTTTATTTGCGTTGGTTTTAAAAGCGCCAAAATGACAGGTTCCTGTGAGCCATCGTACATGGCAGGCCGAGTTTCACGGTAGCGCTGAGGCCTTTTTGGGCTCCTATGTAGAGTCCCAATTTCAGCATTCGTGCTGCAAAAGCAAGCACATGCCGTGCCAAACTCAGCTTTATTATTTCTTTCGGGTCTTATGTTGTTTATAGCAAGCAGGTAGTGCTGTGTTGGTCAAGGCCAGTCCCGAATTTGAGATCTCACTGGTAGCCAGGCTCGACATTCCGCTGTCATGGTATTACAGGTGTGGTGTGCCGAGCCTAACACAAGTTTCATTTACGATTTTAAGACGGCCATTTTCCACATTGGTCATGTGTGCCACGAACAGGCATCCTTGAAATTCTTTTTGCGTTGGTCTTCAAAGTGCCTAAATGACAGGTTCCTGTGAGCCACCATGCATTGCAGGCTGAGTTTCATGTTAGCGCTGAGGCCTTTTCGGGCTCCTATGTAGAGTCCCAATTTTAGTGTACGTGCTTTCAAAACAAGCACATGCCACCTCTGGCTCAGCTTTATTATTTCTTTCGGTTTTTATGTTGTTAAGAGCAAGCGGGTAGCGCTCTGTCGGTCGAGGACAGTGTCGAATTTGGGATCTACCTGTCCGCCTGGCTCGATATTCTGCTGTCATGGGATTACCACTGTGATGGGCCGAGCCTAACCCAAGTTTTGTTTTTGTTCTGATGGCGGATATTTCCCACGTTGGTCAAGCGTGTCATGAACAGGCATCCTCGATATTTTTTTCGTTGGTTTTCAAAGCGCCTAAATGAAAGGTTACTGTGAGCCACCGTACCTGGAAGGCCGAGTTTTAAGTTAGCGCCGAGGCCTTTTTGCGCTCCTAAGTAGAGTACCAATTTCAGTGTACGTGCTGCCGAAGCGAGCACATGTTGTGCCCGGCTCAGCTTTACTATTTCTTTCGGTTTTTATGTTGTTTATAGCAAGCGGGTAGCGCTGTGTCAGTCAAGGCCAGTCTCGAATTTACGATCTCACTCTCCACCCGGCTAGACATTCCACTGTCATGGGATTACATGTGTGATGCTCTGAGCCTACCCCAAGTTTTGTTTTTGTTCTGAAGACGGACATTACCCACATTGGTCGGGCGGGTCCCAAACAGGCCTCCTTGAAATATTTTTTGCTTTGGACTTCAAAGCACCTAAATTATGGGTTCCTGTGAGCCACCGTACCTGGCAGGCCGAGTTTCATGTTAGCGCTGAGGCCTTTTTGGGTCCAATGTAGATTCCCAATTTCAGTGCACGTGCTGCCAAAGTGAGCACATGTTGCACCCTGCTCAGCTTTATTATTTCTTTCGGTTTTTATGTTGTTTATAACAAGCGGGTAGCGCTGTGTCGGTCGAGACCAGTTTCGAATTTGGGATCTCACTTTCCTCCCAGCTCGACATTCCGCTGTCATGGGATTAGAGGTGTGATGCGCCGAGCCTAACTTAAGTTTTGCTTCCGTTCTGAAGACGGAGATTTTCCACGGCGGTCTGGCGGGTCACAAACAGGCATCCTCGAAATATTTTTTGCCTTGGTCTTCACAGGGCCTAAATGACAGGTTCCTGTGAGTCTCCGTACCTGGCAGGCCGAGTTTCATGTTAGCGCTGAGGTTTTTTCGAGCTCCTATGTTGAGTCCCAATTTCAGTGTACATGCTGCCGAAGCGAGCACATGCCGCGCCCGCTAAGGTTTATTATTTCTTTCGGTTTTTATGTTGTTTATACCAAGCAGGTAGCACTGTGTCGGTCGAGGCCAGTCTCGAATTTGGGATCTCACTGCCAGCCCGGCTCGACATACCGTTGTCATGGGATTGCAGGTGTGATGCCCCGAGCCTAACCCAAGTTCTGTTACCGTGCTGAACACGGACATTTCCCACGTTGGTCGGGCGGGTCACGAACAGGCATCCTCAAAATGTTTTTTGCGTTGGTCTTCAAAGAGCCTAAATGACAGGTTCCTGTGAGCAACCGTATCTGGCAGGCCGAGTTTCATGTAAGCGCTGAGGCCTTTTCGGGTTCCTATGTAGAGTTTCAATTTCAGTGTACGTGCTGGTGAAACGAGCACATGCCATGCTCGGCTCAGCATTATTATTTCTCTCGGTTTTTATATTGTTTAAACCAAGTGGGTAGCGCTGTGTTGGTCGAGGCCAGTCTCGAATTTGGGATCTCACTTTTTGCCCGGCTCAACATTCCGGTGTCATGGGATTAAATATGTGATGCGCTGAGCCTATCTCAGTTTTGTTTCCATTCTGAAGACGGACATTTTCCATGTTGGTCCAGCGGGTCACGCACAGGCATCCTCGAAATACTTTTTGCATTGGTCTTCAAAGCGCCTAAATGACACATTCCTGTGAGCCACCATACCTGGCAGGCTGAGATTCATCTTAGCGCTAAGGCCCTTTCAGACTCCTAAGTAGTATCCAAATTTCAGTGTACGTGCTGCCAAAGCGAGCACATGCTGTGCCCGGGTCACCTTTATTATTTCTTTCCGTTTTTATGTTGTTCATAGCTAGTGGGTAGCGCTGTGTCAGTCGAATCCAGTCTTGAATTTGGGATCTCACTGTCCGCCCGGATCGACATTCTGCTGTCATGGGATTACAGGTGTGATGCGCCGAGCCTGACCCAACTTTTTTTCGTTCTGAAGACGGACATTTCCCACGTTGGTCAAGTGGGTCATGAACAGGCGTCCTCGAAATTTTTTTCCGTTGGTCTTCAAAGCACCTAAATGACAGGTTCCTGTGAAACACCGTACCTGGCAGGCCGAGTTTCATGTTAGCGCTGAGTCATTTTCGCGCTTCCATGTAGAGTCCCAATTTCAGTGTACATGCTGCCAAAGCGAGCACATGCCGTGCTCAGCTCAGCTTTATTATTTCTTTCGGGTTTCATGTTGTTTATAGCAAGCAGGTAGCGCTGTGTCGGTAGAGGCCAGTCTCGAATTTGGGATCTCACTGTCCGCCCGGCTCAATATTCCACTGTCATGGGATTACAGGTGTGATGCGCTGAGCCTAACCCAAGTTTGTTTCCGTTCTAAAGACGAACATTTTCCACGTTGGTCAGGCGGGTCATGAACAGGCATCCTCGAAATCCTTCCTGCCTTGGTCTTCAAAGTGCCTAAATGACAGGTTCCTGTGAGCCACCGTACCTGGCAGTCCGAGTTTCATGTTAGCACTGAGGCCTTTTCGGGCTCCTATGTACAGTCCCAATTTCAGTGTATGTGATGCTGAAGCGAGCACATGCCGTGCCCGGCTCAGCTTTATTATTTCTTTTGGTTTTTATGTTGTTATAGCAAGCAGGTAGCACTTTATCGGTCGATGCCAGTGTCCAATTTGGGATCTCACTGTCTGAACGGCTCAACATTCCACTGTCATGGTATTACAGGTGTGATGCACTGAGCCTAACCCACGTTTTGTTTCCGTTCTGAAGACGGACATTTCCCACGTTGGTCGGGTGGGTCACGAACAGGCATTTTCGAAATATTTTTGTGATGGTCTTCAAACCGCCTAAATGGCATGTTCCTGTGAGCCACCGTAGCTGGCAGGCCGAGTTTCATGTTAGCGCTGAGGCCTTTTCGGGCTCCTATGTAGAGTCCCAATTTCAGTGTATGTGCTGCCAAAGTGAGCACATGCTGTGCCCGGCTCAGCTTTATTATTACTTCCGGTTTCTATGTAGTTTATGACAAGCAAGTAGCGCTGTGTCGGTCGAGGCCAGTCTCGAAATTGGGATCTCACTGTCCGCCCGGCTCGACATTCCACTGTCATGGGATTACAGGTGTGATGCGCCGAGCCTAACCCAAGTTTTCTTTCCGTTCTGAAGACGGACATTTCCCACGTTGGTCGGCCAAGTCACGAACAGGCATTCTCGAAATTTTTTTGCGTTAGTCTTCAAGGCACCTAAATGACAGGTTCCTGTGAGCCACCATACCTGGGGCCGAGTTTTATGTTAGCGCTGATGCCTTTTCGGGCTCTTATGTAAAGTCCCAATTTCAGTGTACGTTCTGCCGAAGTGAGCCAGTGCCGTGCCTGGCTGAGCTTTATTATTTCTTTCGGTTTCATGTTTATAGCAAGCGGGTAGCGCTCTGTCATTCGAGGCCAGTCTCGAATTTGGTATCTCACTGTCCGTCCAGCTCGATATTCCACTGTCATGGGATTACAGATGTGATGCGCCAAGCCTAACCCAAGTTTTGTTTCCGTTCTAAAGACGGACATTTCCCACGTTGGTCGAGTGGGTCACAAACAGATATCCTCGAAATATTTTTTGCGTTGATCGTCAAAGTGCCTAAATGACAGGTTCCTGTGAGCCACTGTACCTGGCAGGCCGCGTTTCATGTTAGCACTGAGGCCTTTTCGTGCTCCTATGTAGAGTCCCAATTTCAGTGTACATGCTACCGAAGCGAGCACATGCCATTCCTGGCTCTGCTTTATTATGTTTTTTGGTTTTTATGTTATTTATAGCATGCGGGTAGCGCTATGTCAGTCGATGCCAGTCTCAAATTTGGGATCTCCCTGTCCACCCGGCTCGACATTTTGTTGTCATGGGATTACAGGTGTGATGCGCCGAGCCTAACCCAAGTTTTGTTTCCTTTCTGAACACGGACATTTCTCACGTTGGTTGGGTGGGTCACAAACAGGCATCCTCGAAATTTTTTGCGTTGGTCTTCAAAGCACCTAAATGACAGATTTCTGTGAGTCACCGTACCTGGCGGCCGAGTTTCATGTTAGGGCTTAGGCTTCTTTGGGCTCTTATGTAGAGCCCCAATTTCAGTGTACCTGCTGCCGAGTGAGAACATGTCGTGCCCGGCTCAGCTTTATTATTTCTTTCGGTTTTTATGTTGTTTATCGCAAGCGGGTAGTGCTGTGTCGGTCGAGGCCAGTCTCGAATTTGGGATCTCACTGTTTGCCCCGCTCAATATTCCGCTGTGATGGGATTACAGGTGTGATGCGCCGATCCTATCCCAAGTTTTGCTTCCGTTCTTAAGACGGACATTCTCCACGTTTGTCGGGCGGGTCACGAACAAGCATTCTCGAAATTTTTTTTGCGTTAGTCTTCAAAAGACCTAAATTACAGGTTCATGTGAGCCACCGTACCTGGGAGGCCGAGTTTCATGTTAGCACTGAGGTTTTTTCGGGCTCCTATGTAGAGTCCCAATTTCAGTGTACGTGCTGCTGAAGAGAGCACATGCCATGCCCGGCTCAGCTTTATTATTTCTTTCGGTATTTATGTTGTTTATAGCAAGCGAGTAGCGCTGTGTAGGTCGAGGCCAGTCTCGAATTTGGGATTTCTTGGTCAGCCCAGCATGACATTCCACTGTAATGGGACTACAGTTGTGATGCGCTGAGCCTAACCCAAGTTTTGTTTTTGTTCTGAAGACGGACATTTCCCACGTTGGTCGGGCGGGTCATGAACAGGCATCCTCGAAATATTTTTTGCGTTGGTCTTCAAAGTGCCTAAATGACAGGTTCCTTTGAGCCACCTTGGATGGCAGGCCGAGATTCATCTCAGCGCTGAGGCCTTTTCGGGCTCCTATGTAGAGTTTCAATTTCAGTGTACGTGCTGCCAAAGCGAGCACATGCCGTGCCCGGCTCCGCTTTATTATTTCTTTCGGTTTATATGTTGTTTATAGCAGGCTGGTAGCGCTTTGACGATCGAGGCCAGTCTCGAATTTGGAATCTCCCTGTCCACCTGGCTCGACCTTCTGCTGTCATGGGATTACTTGTGCGATGCGCCAAGCCTGACCCACGTTTTGTTTTCGTTCTGAAGACAGATATTTCCCATGTTGGTTGGGTGTGTCACAAAAAGGCATTCTCGAAATGTTTTTTGCGTTGGTCTTCAAAGCGCCTAAATGACAGGTTCCTGTGAGCAACCGTACCTGGCAGGCTGAGTTTCATGTTAGCGCTGAAGCCTTTTTGGGTTCCTATGTAGATTTCCAATTTCAGTGTAAATGCTGCCAAAGCGAGCACATGCTGTGCCCGGCTCAGCTTTATTATTTCTTTCGGTTTTAATATTCTTTATAGCAAGCAGGTAGCGCTGTGTCAATCGAGGCCAGTCTCGAATTTGGAATCTCACTGTCCGCCCGGCTTGACATTCCACTGTCATAGGATTACAGGTGTGATGCGCCGAGTGTAACCCAAGTTTTGTTTCCGTTCTGAAGACAGACATTTCCCACGTTGGTCGGGTGGCACATGAACAGGCATCTTCGATATTATTTATGTGGTCTTTAAAGCGCCTAAATGACCGGTTCCTGTGAGTCACCGTACCTGGCAGGCCGAGTTTCATGTTAGCGCTGAGGCCTTTTCGGGCTCCTATGTAGAGTCCCAATTTCAGTGTACATGCTGCCGAAGCGAGCACATGCCCACCTGGCTCTGCTTTATTATTTCTTTTGGTTTATATGTTGTTTATAGCAGACCGGTAGTGCTGTGACGGTCGAGGCCAGTCTCAAATTTGGGATATCACTGTCAGCCCGGCACGACATTCAGCTGTCATGGGATTAAAGGTGTGATGCACCAAGCCTAACCCAAGTTTTGTTTCCGTTCTGAATACGGACATTTCCCAAGTTGGTCGGGCGGGTCACGAACAAGCATCCTCGAAATTTTTTGTGTTGGTCTTCAAAGCGCCAAAATGACTGGTTTTGGTTAGCCACCATACCTGGCAGGCCGAGTTCCATGTTAGCACTGAGGCCTTTTCGGGCTCCTATGTAGAGTCCCAGTTTCAGTGTATGTGCTGCCAAAGTGAGCACATGCCGCACCCAGCTCAGCTTTTTATTTCTTTCAGTTTTGATGTTGCTTAGCAAGCGGGTAGCGCTGTGTCAGTCGAGGCAAGTCTCGAATTTGGGATCTCACTGTCTGCCAGGCTTGACATTTTGTTGTCATGGGATTACAGGTGTGATGCGCCGAGCCTAACCCAAGATTTGTTTTCGTTCTGAAGATGGACATTTCCCACGTTCATCGGGCAGGTCACGAACAGGCATCCTCAAAATTTTTTTGCATTGGTCTTCAAAGCGCCTAAATGACAGGTTCCTGTGAGCCACCGTACCTGGCAGGCCGAGTTTAATGTTAGCACTAAGGCCTTTTTGGGCTCCTATGTAGAGTCCCAATTTCAGTGTACGTGCTGCCGAAACGAGCACATGCCCGCCCGGCTCAGATTTATTTATTTCGGTTTTTATGTTGTTTATAGCAAGCGGATAGCGATGCGTCAGTCGAGGCCAGTCTCGAATTTGGGATCTCACTGTCCACCCGGCTCGACATTCTGCTGTCATGCAATTACAGGTGTGATGCGCCAAGCCTAACCCAGGTTTTGTTTCCGTTCTGAAGACGGACATTTCCCACGTTGGTTGAGTGGGTAACAAACAGGCATCATTGAATTTTTTTTGCGTTGGTCTTCAAAGCGCCTAAATGACAGGTTTCTGTGAGCCATTGTACCTGGCAGGCCGAGTTTCATGTTAGCACTGAGGCCTTTTCAGGCTCCTATGTAGAGTTCCAATTTCAGTGTACGTGCTGCCAAAGGGAGCACATGCCGTGCCCGGCTCAGCTTTTTCATTTCTTTCAGATTTTATGTCATTTATAGCAAGCCGGTAATACTGTGTCAGTTGAGGCCAGTCTCGAATTTGTGATCTCACCTTCTGCCCGGCTCGACATTCCACTGTCATGAAATTACAGGAATGATGCCTTGAGCCTAACCCAAGTTTTGTTTCCATTCTGAAGACAGAAATTTCCCATGTTGTTTGGGCAGGTCTCGAACACGCATCCTCGAAATTTTTTTTGCGTTGGTCTTCGAAGCACCTAAATGACAGGTTTCTGTGAGTCACCGCACCTGGAAGGCCGAGTTTCATGTTAGTGCTGATGTTTTTTCGGGCTTCTATGTAGAGTCCCAATTTCAGTGTATATGCTGCCGAAGCGAGCACATGCCATGCCCAGCTCAACTTCTTTCTTTCTTTCAGTTATTGCATTGGTCTTCGAAGCGCCTATATGACAGGTTCCTGTGAGCCACTGTACCTGGGAGGCCGAGTTTCATGTTAGCGCTGAGGCCTTTTTGGGCTTCTACGTAGAGTCCCAAATTCCGTGTACAGGCTGCCGAAGCGAGCACATGCCGTGCCCGTCTCAGCTTTTTTATTTCTCTTGTTTTTTATGTTGTTTATAGCAAGTGGGTAGCACTGTGTCAGTTGAGGCCAGTCTCGAATTTGTGATCGCACTTCTTGCCCGGCTCGACATTCCACTGTCATGGGATTACAGGTGTGATGTGCCGAGTGTAACCCAAGTTTTGTTTTTGTTCTGAAGACGGAAATTTCCCATGTTGGTCGGGCGATTCTCGAACACACATCTTCGAATTTTTTTTGCATTGGTCTTCGAAGCGCCTAAATGTCAGGTTCCTGTGAGCCACCGTACATGGCAGGCCGAGTTTCTTGTTAGCACTGAGGCCTTTTCGGGCTTCTATGTAGAATCCCAATTTCAGTGTATGTGCTGAGCAAATGCCGTGCTGGCTCAGCTTTTTTTATTTTTTCTGTTATCGCGTTGGTCTTCGAAGTGCCTAAATGACAGGTTAATGTGAGTCACCATACCTGGCAGGGCGAGTTTCATGTTAGCACTGAGGCCTTTTCGGGCTTCTATGTAGAGTCCCAATTACAGTGTACATGCTGCCGAAGCGACCACATGCCATGCGTGGCTCAGCTTTTTTATTTCTTTTGGTCTTTATGTTGTTTATAGCAAGCGGGTAGCACTGTGTCAGTCGAGGCCTGTCTCGAATTTGTGATCTCACTGTTCACCCACGTTGACATTCCACTGTCATGGAATGACAGGTGTGATGCGCTGAGAATAACCCAAGTTTTGTTTCCGTTCTAAAGATGTAAATTTGCCATGTTGGTCAGGCGGGTCTCGAACACGCATCCTCTAAATTTTTTTGCGTTGGTCTTCGAAGCGCCTAAATGACAGGTTACTGTAGATATCGTACCAGGCAGGCCGAGTTTCATGTTAGCGCAGAGGCCTCTTCGGGCTTCTATGTAGAGTTTCAATTTCAGTGTACGTGCTGCCAAAGCGAGCACATGCCGTGCCCGGCTCAGCTTTTTTATTTCTCATGGTTCTTATGTTGTTTATAGCAAGTGGGTAGCGCTGTGTTTGTCGAGGCCAGTCTCGAATTTGTGATCTCACTGTTTGTCCGGCTCGGCATTCCACTGTTAAGGGATGACAGGTGTGATGCGCAGAGCTTAACCCAAGTTTTGTTTCTGTTCTGAATACGGAAATTTCCCCTGTTGGTCGGGCGAGTCTCGAACACGCATCTTCGAAAATTTTTTTCCGTTCGGCCTCCCAGGTATGGTGGCTGTCAGGAACCTGTCATTTAGGCGCTTTGAAGACCAACACAATAACCGAAAGAAAGAAAAAAGCTGAGCCCGGCACGGCAGGTACTTGCTTCGGCAGCACGTACACTGAAATTGGGACTCTACATAGAAGCCCGAAAAGGCCTCAGCGCTAACATGAAACTTGGCCTGCCACATACAATGGCTCAGAGGAACCTGTCATTTTGGCACTTCGAAGACCAACGCAAAAGAAATTTCGAGGATGCATGTTCGAGGCTTGCTCGACCAACATGGGAAATTTTTGTCTTCAGAACGGAAATAAAACTTGGGTTAGGCTCGGCGCATCACACCTGTAATTTCATGACAGTGGAATGTCGAGCCAGGCGGACAGTGAGATCACAAATTCGAGACTGGTTTTGACCTACACAGCCCTAATCTCTTGCTATAAACAACATAAAAACCTAAAAAAATTAAAACCTGAGCGAGGCACGGCATGTACTTGCATCGGCAGTACGTACACTGATTTTGAAACTCTACATGGAAGCCTGAAAAGGCCTCAGTGCTAACATGAAACTCGGCCTGCCAGGTACGGTAACTAACAGGAACCTGTCATTTAGGCACTTCGAAGACCAAGGCTCAAAAAATTTTGAAAATGCATGTTCGAGACCCGCCCGTCCAACATAAAAAATTTCCGTCTTTAGAACGGAAACAAAACTTGGGTTAGGCTCGGCGCATCACACCAGTTTCCACTGTGTGTAACCAGTATGAAGTGTAAAGTTCACATTGTGTGGTAACCGCTGTGAAGTGTACAGTTCCCACTGTGTGTAACCATTGTAAAGTGTACCATTCCCATTGTGCGGTGACAATTGTGAAGTGTACAGTTCCAATTGTGTGGTAACCATTGTGAAGTATACAGTTCCCATTATGTGGTAACAATTGTGAAATGTACAGTTCCCATTGTGTGTAACCATTGTGAAGTGTACTGTTCCCATTGTGTGGTAACCATGGTGAAGTTTACAGTTCCCATTGTGTGGTGACCACTGTGAAGTGTAGAGTTACCACTGTGTGTAATCATTGTGAAGTGTCAATTTTTAATGTGTTTAACCATTGTAAAGTGTACAGTTCCCATTGTGTTGTAACCATTCTGAAGCGTACGGTTCCCCTTGTGTGTAACCACTGTGATGTGTACAATTACCATTGTGTTGTAACCGCTGTGAAGTTTACAGTTTCCAGTGTGTGATAACCATTGTGAAGTGTACATTTCCCCTAGTGTGTAACCATTGTGAAGTGTACAGTTACCATTGTGTGCTAACCGCTGCAAAGTGTACAATTCCAATTGTGTGGTAATCGTTGTGAAGTATAGAGTTATCATTGTGTGGTAACCATTGTGCAGTGTACAGTTCCCATTGTGTGTAACCATTGTGCAGTGTACAGTTCACATTGTGTGGTAACCATGGTGATGTGTACAGTTCTTATTGTGCTGTAACCGCTTTGAAGAGTACAGTTAGCATTGTGTGGTAACCAATGGGAAGTGTAGAGTTTGCATTGTGTGGAAAACATTGTGAAGTGTACAGTTATCATTGTGCGGTTACCGCTGTGAAGTGTAGAGTTTCCATTGTGTGTAACCATTTTGAAGTGTAAAGTTCCCATTGTGTCGTAACCATTGTGAAGTGTACAGTTGCCATTATGTGGTAACAATTGTTACGTGTACAGTTCTTATTGTGTGCTAACATTGTGAAGTGTAAAGTTACCATTGTGTGGTAACCGTTGTGAAGTGTACAGGTCCTATGCTGTAGTAACCATTGTGAAGTGTACAGTTACAATTTTGTGGAAATCATTGTGAAGTGTACAGTTCCCATTGTGTGTAACCATTTTGAAGTGTACGGTTTCCATTCTGTTGTAACCATGGTGAAGTGTATAGTTCCCATTGTGTGGTTACCGCTCTGAAGGGTAGAGTTACCATTGTGTGTAACCATTGTGAAGTGTACAGTTTCCATTGTGTTGTAACCATCCTGAAGTGTACAGTTTTCTTTGTGGGTAACCACTGTGATGTGTAAAGTTACCATTGTGTGGTAACCGCTGTGAAGTGTAGAGTTACCATTGTGTGTTAACCATTGTAAAGTGTTCAGTTCTCATAGTGTGTAACAATTGTGAATTGCACAGTTATTATTGTGTGTAACCATTGTGAAGTGTACAGTTCCCATTGTGTTTACCCATTTCGAAGTGTACAGTTCCCATTCTGTTGTAACCATCCTGAAGTGTACAGTTCCCCTGGTGTGTAACCACTGTGATGTGTACAGTTACCATTGTGTGGTAACCGCTGTGAAGTGTACTGTTACCATTGTGTGATAACCATTGTAAAGTGTAAAATTTCCATTCTGTGGTAACCATGAAGAAGTGTACAGTTACCATTGTGTAGCAACCATTGTGAAGTGTACAGTTAACATTGTGTTCTAACCGCTGCAGAGTATACAGTTCCCATTGTGTGGTAACCGTTGTGATGTGTACAGTTACTACTGTGTGGTAACCATTGTGAAGTGTACAGTTCCCATTGTGTGGTAACCGTTGTGATGTGTACAGTTACTACTGTGTGGTAACCATTGTGAAGTGTACAGTTCCCATTGTGTGGTAACCATTGTGAAGTGCACAGTTCCCATTGTGTGGTAACTGGTGTAAATTGTACAGTTCCCATTGTGCATAACCATTGTTAAGACTACAGTTTCCATTTTGTCGTAAATATTGTGAAGTGTCCAGTTCATATTGTGTGTAACCATTGAGAAGTATAGAGTTCCCATTGTGTGGTAATCATTGTGAAGTGTACTGTTCCCATTGTGTGGTGACCATTGTGAAGTGTCCAGTTACTACTCTGTGTAACCATTGTGAAGTGTATAGTTACCATTGTGTTTTAACTGTTATGAAGTGTACAGTTTCCATTGTGTGGTAACCATTGTGAAGTGTACACTTCCCATTGTGTAGTAACCATTGTGAAGTTTACAGTTACCGTTTTGTGGTAACGGCTGTGAAGGGTACAGTTACCATACTGTGGTAACCATTGTGAAGTGTACAGTTACCATTGTGTGTAACTATTAAGAAGTGTACAGTTACCACTGTGTGGTAACCACTGTGAAGTGAACAGTTTCCCACTGTGTGTAACCATTGTGAAGTGTACAGTTCCCATAGTGTTGTAACCACTGTGAAGTGTACAGTTCCCATTTTGTGGGAACCATTGTGAAGTGTACAGTTTCCATTGTGTGGTAACCACGGTGAAGTGTACAATTCCCATTGTGTGGTAACAGTTGTGAAGTGTACAGTGACCATTGAGTGTAACCATTGTGAAGTGTAAAGTTCCCATTTTATGTAACCATTGTGAAGTGTGCAGTTCCCATTGTGTGGTAACAATTTTGAAGGCTAGAGTTCCCATTGGGTGTATTACTGTGAAGTGTACAGTTACCATTGTGTGGTAACTGCTGTGAAGTGTACAGTTACCATTATGTGGTAACCATTGTAAAGTGTACAGTTCTTATTGTGTGGAACCATTGTGAAGTGTAAAGTTACCATTGTGTAGTAACCACTGTAAAGTGTACAGTTACCATTTTGTGGTAACGATTGTTAAGTGTAGAGTTCTTATTGTGTTTAACCATTGGGAAGTGTACAGTTCCCATTGTGTGGTAATCATTGTAAATTGTACAGTTCCCATTGTGTGTAATCATTGTGAAATGTACAATTCCAAATGTGTGGTAACCATGGTGCAGTGTACAGTTACCATTGTATGGTAACGGCTGGGAAGTGTACAGTTTCAATTGTGTGGTAGCCATTGTGAAGTGTACATTTCCCATTGTGTGGTAAGCATTGTGAAGGGTATAGTTCCCATTGTGTGGGAACTATGGTGAAATGTACAGTTCCCATTGTGTGGTAACCACTGTGAAGTGTACAGTTCCCATTGTGTGTAACCATTGTGAAGTTTACAGTTTTCATTGTGTGGTAACCATTGGGAAGTGAAGAGTTACCATTGTGTGGTAACCATGGTGAAGCATACAGTTTCCATTGGGTGTAACCATTGTACAGTGCACAGTTCCCATTGTTTTGTAACCATTGTGAGGTGTACAGTTTCCATTGTGCACAACCACTGTGAAGTGTACAGTTACCATTTTGTGGTGACCATTGTGAAGTGTACAGTTCATATTGTGTGTAACCATTGGGAACTGTATAGTTCCCATAGTGTGGTAACCATTGTGAAGTGTACAGTTCCCATTTTGTGTAACCACTGTGAAGTGCACAGTTACCATTTAGTGTAGCCATTGTGAAGTGTACAGTTCCCATTTTGTGGAACCATTGTGAAGTGTACAGTTTCCATTGTGTGGGAACCATTGAGAAGTGTACAGTTTTAATTGTGTGGTAAACATTGTGAAGTGTACAGTTCCCATTTTGTGGTAACCATTGTGAAGTGTACAGTTACCACTGTGTGGCAAACATTTTGAAGTGTACAGTTTCCGTGGTGTGGTAACTGCTGTGAAGTGTACAGTTTCCATTGTCTGGTAACCATGGTGAAGTGTACAGTTCCCATTGTGTGATGACCATTGTGAAGGGTACAGTTCCCATTGTGTGTAACCATTGTAAAGTGTACACTCTTCAGTGTGTGGTAACTATTGTGAAGTGTAGAGTTACCATTGTGTGGTAACTGTTGTGAAGTGTACAGTTCCCATTGTGTGGGAACAATTGTGATGTGTACAGTTCCCATCGTGTGGTAACCATTCAGAAGTGTACAGTTCCCATTGTGTGTAAGCATTGTGAAGTGTACAGTTTTCATTGTGTGGTAACCATTGTGAAGTGTACAGTTACCATTGTGTGGGAAAAATTGTGATGTGTACAGTTCCCATAGTGTGGTAACAATTGTGAAGTGTCCAGTTTCTATTGTGTTTAACTATTGTAAAGTGTACAGTTTCCATTGTGTGGTAACCATTGTGAAGTGTATACTTCCCATTGTGTGGTAACCATGGTGAAGTGTACAGTTACCATTGTTTCATAACCGCTGTGAAATGTACAGTTATAGTTTTGTGGTAACAATTGTGAAGTGTACAGTTCCCATTGTGTGGTAACCATTGGGAAGTGTAGAGTTACCATTGTGTGGTAATCACTGTGAAGTGTACAGTTTCCATTGTGTGTAACCATTTTACAGTGCACAGTTCCCATTGTTTTATAACCATTGTGACATGTACAGTTTTCATTGTGCGTAACCACTGCGAAGTGTACAGTTTCAATTTTGTGGTAACCATTGTGAAGTGTCCAGTTCATATTGTGGGTAACCATTGGAAAGTGTAAAGTTCCCATCGTGTGGTAACCATTGTGAAGTGTAGAGTTCCCACTTTGTGCAACCATTGTGAAGTGTAAAGTTTCCATTGGGTGATAACCATTGTGAAGTGTACATTTATTCTTTTGTCATAACCACTGTGAAGTGTACAGTTACCATTGTGTGGGAACCATTAAGAAATGTACAGTTTTTATTGTGTGGTAAACATTGTGAAGTGTAGAATTATCATTGTGTGGTAACTGCTGTGAAGTGTACAGTTCCCATTTTGTGGTGGCCATTGTAAAGTGTAGAGTTCGCATTGTGTGTTACCATTGTGAAGTGTACACTTCTTATTGTGTGGTAATCATTTTGAAGTGTAGAGTTACCGTTGTGTGCTTACCGCTGTGATGTGTAGAGTTTCCATTGTGTGGTAACCATTGCGAAGTGTACAGTTACCATTGTGTGGAAACCGCTGTGAAGTGTACAGGTACCATTGTGTTTTAACCGCTGTGTAGTGTAGAGTTACCATTGTGTGGAAACCATTGCGAAGTGTACAGTTTTCATTCTGTGGTAACCATTGCGAAGCGTACAGTTACAATGGTGTGGTAACCATTGTGAGGTGTACAGTTATAATTGTGTGATAATGATTGTGAAGTGTACAGTTTCCATTGTGTGGTAACCCTTGTGAAGTGTACAGTTCCCATTGTTTGGTAAACCCTGTGGAGCGTACAGTTCCCATTGTGTGGTAATCGCTGTGAAGTGTACAATTCCCCTTGTGAAGTAACCATTGCGCACAGTATAGTTTCCATTATGTGGTAACCATGGCGAAGTGTACAGTTACCATTTTGTGTAAACATTGTGAGGTGTACAGTTCCAATAGTGTTTAACCATTGTGAAATGTATGGTCCCCATTGTGTGGTAACCGCTGTGAAGTGTACAGTTACCATTGTGTGTAACCATTGTGAAGCGTACAGTTATGATTGTGTGGTAACCATTGTTAAGTGTACAAATCCCATTGTGTGGTAAACATTGTGAAGTTTAGAGTTACCGTTTTCTGGTAACCACGGTGAAGAATACAGTTACCATTGTGTGGTAACCATTGTTAAGTGTACAGTTACCATTGTGTGTGACTATTTTTAAGTGTACAATTTCCATTGTGTGTAACAATTGTGAAGTGGACAGTTTTCATTGTGTGTAACGATTGTTAATTGTACAGTTCCCATTGAGTTGGAACCATTGTGAAGTGTACAGCTCCCACTGTGTGGTAACAATTTTGAAGAGTACAGTTTTCATTGTGTGTTAACCATTGCGAAGTGTGAAGTTCCCATTGTGTGTAAGCATTGTGAAGTGTAAAGTTACCACTGTGTGGTAACCATTGTGAAGTGTACAGTTACCATTGTGTGGTAACCATTGTGAAGTGCACAGTTCCCATTGTGTCATAACCATAAAGACGTTTACAGTTACCATTGTGTGGTAACTATTGTGAAGTGTAGAGTTCCCATTCTGTGGTAACTGATGTGAAGTGTACAGTTCCTATTGTGTGGTAACCATATTGAAGTGTACAGTTACCATTGAGGGATAACCACAGTGAATTGTATAATTACCATTGTGTGGTAGCGATTGTGAAGTGCACAGTTACCATTGTATGTAACCATTGTGAAGTGTACAGTTCCCATTGTGTGATAACCATTGTGAAGTGTAAAGTTACCATTGTGTGTAACCATTGTGAAGTGTAAGGTTCCCATTGTGTAATAACCATTGCGAAGTGTACAGTTACCATTGTGTGGTAACCATTGTGAAGTGAACATTTATTATTGTGTGTTAACTGCTGTTAACTGTACACTTACCACTGTGTGGTAACCATTGTGAAGTTTACAGTTCCCATTGTGTGGTAATCGTTGCAAAGCGTACATTTCTTATTGTGTGCTAACCATTGTGAAGTGCACAGTTTTCATTGTGTGGTAACCATTGTGAAGTGTACAGTTACCATTATGTGGTAACTTCTGCGAAGTGTACAGTTACAATTGTGTGAAACCATTGTAAAGTGTTCATTTATTATTGTGTGTTAACTGCTGTTAACTGTACACTTACCATTTTGTGGTAACCATTGTGAAGTGTACAGTTCCCATTGTGTGGTAATCACGGCGAAGTGTACAGTTCCCATTTGTGGGAACCATTGTGAAGTGTACAGTTTTCATTGTGTGGTAACCATAGTGAAGTGTACAGTTCCCTTTGTGTGGTAACCACTGCGATGTGTACAGTTACCATTGTGTGGTAACCGCTGTGAAGTGTACAGGTATTATTGTGTGGTAACCATTTTAAGTGTACTGATACCTTTGATCATAGCCATTGTGAAAGGTACAGTTTCAATTGTGTGGTAACCGCTATGAAGTGTACAGTTCCCATTGTGTGTAACCATTGTGAAGTGTACAGTTACCATTGTGTGGTAACCATTGTAAAGTGTAAAGTTTCCATTGTGTGGTAAACGCTGCAAAGTGTACACTTACCATAATGTGGTAACCATTGCCAAGAGTACAGTTCCCATTGTGCGGTAACCATTGTGAAATGTACAGTTTCCATTGTGTGGTAAGCACTGCGAAGTGTACAGTTACCATTCTGTGGTAACCATTGCAAAGTGTTCAGTTACCATTGTGTTTTAACCACTGTGAAGTGTTCAGTTACCATTGTGTGGTAACCATTTTGAAGTTTACAGTTTTTATTGTGTGTAAGCATTGTGAAGTGTTCAGTTCCCATTGTGTGGTAACCGCTGTGAAGAGTATAGTTTCTATTGTGTGTTAATCATTGCGAAGTGTAGAGTTACCATTGTTTGGTACCTGCTGTGAAGTGTACAGTTCCCTTTATTTGTAACCATGGTAAAGTGTACAGTTTCAATTGTTGGGTAACCATTGTGAAGTGTACAGTTACCATTGTTTGGTAACCATTGTGAAGGGTACAATTTCCACTGTGTTGGAATCATTGTGAAGTGTTCAGTTCCAATTGTGTGGTAAACCCTGTGAAGTGTAGAGTTACCATTATGTGTAACCATTGTGAAGTGTACAATTTTTGTGTGTTTAACCATTGTGAAGTGTACATTTTCCATTGTGTGGTAACAATTGTGTACGGTTCCCATTGTGTGGTAATTATTGTGAAGTGTACAGTCCCATTCTGTGGTAACCAGTTTGAAGGGTACAGTTACCATGGTGTGGTAACCATTGTGAAGTGTACCGTTCCCATTATGTGGCAACCATTGTTAAGTGTACAGTTACCATTGTGTGGTAACTGCTGTGAAGTGTACCGTTCCCATTGTGTGGCAACTATTGTGAAGTTTACAGTTCCCATTGTGTGAAAACCATTGTGAAGTGTACAGTTTCCATAGTGTGTGACCATTGTGAAGTGTACAGTTACGATTGTGTGGTCACCGCTGTGTAGTGTACTGTTACCATCGTGTGGTAATCATTGTGAAGTGTACAGTTTCCATTGTGTTTAACCATTGGAAAATGTAAAGTTTTCATTGTGTGGTTATCATGGTGAAGTGTAGATGTCCTATGTTGTGTAACCATTGTGAAATGTACAGTTCCCATTTTGCGGGAACCATTGTGAAGTGTACATTTTCCATTGTTTGGGAACCTGTAGGAAGTGTACAGTTTTTATTCTGTGGTATCCATTTTGAATTGTACAGTTCCCACTGTGTGGTAATCATTGTGAAGTGTAGCATTACCACTGTGTGGTTACCATTTTGAAGATTACAGTTTAAATTGTGTGGTAACCATTGTTAAGTGTAAAGTTCTTATTTTGTGGTAACCATTGTGAAGTGTACAGTTACCATTGTGTGGTAACCATCGTGAAATGTAAACTTTCCGTTGTGTGGTAACCATTCTGAAGTGTACAGTTACCATTCTCTGGTAACCATTGTGAAGTGTACAGCTCCCATTTTCTGTTAACTCTTGTGAAGTGGACAGTTACCATTGTGTGGAAACCATTGTAAAGTGTACAGTTCCCATTTTCTGGTAACCATTGTGAAGTGTACAGTTACCATTGTATGGGAATCATTTTGAAGTGTACAGTTCCCATTGTGTGGTAACCATTGTGAAGTGTACAGTTCTCATTGTGTGTAACCTTTGTAAAGTGTACAGGTTTCATAGTGTGGTAACCATTGTGAAGTGTACAGCTACCATTGTGTGGTAACCGCTATAAAGGGTACAGTTCCCATTGTGCATAACCATTGTAAAGTGTACAGTTCTCATTGTGTGGTAACCATTGTGAAAAGTATAGTTTTTATTGTGTGGTAACCATTTTGAAGTGTACATTTACAATGTTGTGGTAACCATTGTAAAGTGTACAGTTCCCATTGTGTGGTAAACATTGTGAAGTGTACAGTTCCCATTGTGTGGTAATCATTGTGAAGTGTACAGTTTTCATTGTGTGTAACCATGGCGAACAGTACAGTTCCCATTGTGTGGTAACCATTGTGAAGTGTAAAGTTTCCATTGTGTGTTACCATTTTCAAGTGTAGAGTTTTCATTATGTGATGACCGCTGTGAAGTGTAGAGTTCCCATTGTGCATAACCATTGTGAAGTGTACCGTTACCATTTTGTGGTAACCATTGAGAAGTGTTCAGTTCATATTGTGTGTAACCATTTGGAAGTGTACAGTACCCATTTTGTGGGAACCATTTTGAAGTGTCCAGTTCATATAGTGTGTAACCATTGAAAAGTGTACAGTTCCAATTTGGTGGGAACCTTTGAAAAGTGTAGAGTCACCATTGTGTGGTAACAGCTGTAAAGTGTACAGTTCTTAATTTGTGGGAATCATTGTGATTTGTACAGTTCTCATTGAGTGGGAACCATGGTGAAGCGTACAGTTCAAATTGTGTGGTAACCATAGTGAACTGTACAGTTCCCACTGTGTGTAACGATTGTGATGTGTACAGTTTTCATTATGTGCTAACCATTGTGAAGTGTACAGTTACCATTGTCTGATAACCATTGTGAAGTGTACAGTTCCCATTATGTGGTAACCAGTGTGAAGTGTACAGTTGCCATTGCTTGGAAACCATTGTGAAGTGTACTGGTCCCATTGTGTGGAAACCATTGTAAACGGTACAGTTCCCATTGTGTGGTAACCATTGTGAAGTGTTCATTTGCCATTGTTTGGAAACCATTTTGAAATGTAAAAGTCCCAGTGTGTGGTAACCATTGTGAAGTGTACAGTTCCCATTGTGTGTAACCTTTGTGAAGTGTACAGATTTCATTGTGTGGTAACCATTGTGAAGGGTATAATTCCGATTGTGTCATAACCATTGTGAATTTTACAGTTACAATGTTGTGGTAGCCATTATGAAGTGTAGAGTTACCATTGTGTGGTAATTATTAGAAAGTGTACACTTCCAATTGTGTGGTAATCATTGCAAAGTGTACAGTTTTCATTGTGTGGTAACCATTGTGAAGTGTAGAGTCCAATTTGTGGTGACGATTGTGAAGTGTACAGTTTCCATTGTGTGTAACCATTGCAAACTGTACAGTTCTCATTGTGTGGGAACCATTGTGAATTGTAGAGTTCCCATTGTGTGTAATCATTATTAAATGTACAGTTCCCACTGTGTGGTGACCACTGTGAAGTGTAGAGTTTCCATTGTGTGTAACCATTGTGAAGTGTACAGTTACCATTGTGTGGAAACCATTGTGAAGTGTACAGTTCTCGTTGTGTGTAACCATTGTGAAGTGTACTGTTTTCACTGCGTGGTATCCATTGTGAAGTGTAGAGTTACCATTGTGTGGTAATTGCTGCAAAGTGTACAGTTCTCATTGTGTGGTAACCGTTTGGAAGTGTACAGTTATCATTGTGTGTAACCATTTTGAAGTTTCCAGTTCCCATTGTGTTTAATCATTGTGAAGTGTACACTTCCCATTGTGTGGTAACTGCTGTGTAGTGTACAGTTACCATTGTGTGGAAACCGCTGTGAAGTGTAAGGTTTCCATTGTGTGGAAACCATTGCGAAGTGTACAGTTCCCATTCTGTGGTAACCATTGTGAAATGTACACTTACCATTGTGTGGTAACCATTTTGAAGTGTACAGTTATTATCATGTGGTAACGATTGTGAAGTGTACAGTTCTGTGTGGTAACCATTGTGAAGTGTACAGGTCCCTTTCTGTGGTAAGTATAGTGAAGTGTACAGATCCCATTGTTTGGTAATCATTGTGAAGTGTAAAGTTACCATTGTGTGGTAACTGCTGTGAAGTGTACAATTACCATTGTGTGACAACAATTGTGAAGTGTACAGTTACCACTGTGTTTAGGCATTGGGAAGTGTACAGTTACCATTGTGTGTAACCATTGTAAAGCGTACAGTTCCCATTGTGTGGTAACCATTGTGAAGTGTACAGTTCCCATTGTGTGGTAACATTTTGAAGTGCACAGTTCCCATTGTGTGGTAACCATTCTGAAGTGTACAGTTTTTATTATGTGTAACCATTGTGAAGTGTACAGTTTTAATTGGGTGTAACCATTTTGAAGTGTACAGTTATCATTGTGTGTAACCATTTTGATGTTTCCAATTCCCATTGTGTTTAACCATTGTGAAGTGTACACTTCCCATTCTGTGGTAACCGCTGTGAAGTGTACAGTTACCATTGTGTGGTAACCACTGTGAAGTGTAGGTTTCCATGGTGTGGAAACCCTTGTGAAGTGTACAGTTCCCATTCTGTGGTAACAATTGCAAAATGTACAGTTACCATTGTTTGGTAACCATTGTGAAGTGTACAGTTATTATCGTGTGGTAACGATTGTGAAGTGTACATTTCACATTGTGTGGTAACTATTGTGACATGTACAGTTTCCACTGTGTGGTTACCGCTGTGAAGTATATAGTTCCCATTGTGTGGTAACGATTGTAAAGTGTACAGTTCTGCTTGTGTGGTAACCATTGAGAAGTGTACAGATCCCATTGTTTGGTAATCATTGTGAAGTGTACAGTTACCATTGTGTGGTAACTGCTGTGAAGTGTACAATTGCCATTGTGGATAACAATTGTGAAGTGTACAGTTACCACTGTTTTTAGCCATTGGGAAGTGTACAGTTACCATTGTGTGTAACCATCATGAAGTGTACAGTTCTTATTGTGTGGTAACCATTGTGAAGTGTACAGTTCCCATTGTGTGGTAACATTTTGAAGTGCACAATTCCCATTGTGTGGTAACCATTCTGAAGTGTACAGTTTTTATTATGTGTAACCATTGTGAAGTGTACTGTTTTAATTGGGTGTAACCATTTTGAAGTGCACAGTTACCATTGTGTGTAACCATTTTGAAGTGTACAGTTACCATTGTGTGTAACCATTGTGTAGTGTACAGTTACCACTGTGTGGTAACCATTGTGAAGTGTACAGTTACCACTGTGTGGTAACCATGGTAAAGTGTACAGTTACCATTGTGTGTAACCATTGTGAAGTGTACAGTTTCTATTGTGTTTTAGCCATTGTGACGTTTACAGTTCCCATTGTGTGGTAACCATGGTGAAGTGTAGAATTTTCATTGTGTAAGAACCATTGTGAAGTGTACAGTTCCCCTTGTGTGTAACCACTGTGGTTTGTACAGTTACAATTGTGTGGTAATTGCTGTGAAGTTTACAGTTACCATTGTGTGGTGACCATTGTGAAGTGTATAGTTCCCATACTGTGTAAGCATTGTGAAGTGTACAGTTACCATTGTGAGGTAACGGCTGCAAAGTGTACAGATCCCATTGTGTGGTAACCATTGTGAAATGTACAGTTCTTATTGTGTGGTAACCATTGTGAAGTGTAACTTCCCATTGTGTAATAACCATTTTGAAGTGTACAGTTCCCAATGTGAGGTAACCATTGTTACGTGTACAGTTCTTATTGTGTGGCCATTATTGTGAAGTGTACAGTTACCATTGGGCGGTCACCATTGTAAAGTGTACATTTCACATTTTGTGGTAATTATTGTGAAGTGTACAGTTACCATTTTGTGGAAACCATTGTGAAGTGTACAGTTCCCATTGTGTGGTAACCATTGTGAAGTGTACAGTTCCCGTTGTATGTTACCATTGTGAAGTGTGCAGTCTTCATAATGTGGTAACCATTGTGAAGTGTACAGTCATTTTTTTGTGGTAAGTGCTGTGGTTTGTACAGTTTTCATTGTGCGTAACCATTGTAAACTGCACAGTTTTATTGTGTGGTAACCATTGTGAAGTGTACAGTTAGCATTGTGTGGTAATTGCTGTCAAGTGTACAGTTACCATTGTGTGGTAACCGTTGTGAAGTGTAAAGTTCCCCATTTGTGTTACCATTGTGAGGTGTACGATTCCCATTTTGGGGTAACCATGGTGAATTGCACAGTTTCCTTTGGGTGGTGACCACTGTTAAGTGTAGAGTTACCATTGTGTGTAACCATTGTAAAGTGTACAGTTTCCATTGTGTTTAACCATTGTGAAGTGTACAGTTTCCATTGTGTTGTAAACATTCTGAAGTGTACAGTTTTCCTTGTGTGTAACCACTGTAATGTGTACAGTTACCATTGTGTGGTAATTGCTTTGAAATGTACAGTTTCCATTGTGTGTTAACATTTCTGAAGTGTGCAGTTCCCATAGTGTGTAACCAATGTAAAGTGTAGAGTTCCCATTGTGTGGTAACCATCGTGAAGTGTACAGTTTTAATAGTGTGTAGCCATTGACTAGGCTGCAGTTCCCATTGTGTGGTAATCATTGTTAAGTGTACAATTCCCATTGTGTGTAACTATTTTGAAGTGTACAGTTCCCATTGTGTGGTAACCGCTGTGAAGTGTACAGTTTCCATTGTGTGTAACCATTGTGAAGTGTACCATTCTTATTGTGTGGTAACCATTGCGAGGTTTACAGTTCCCATTCTGTGGTAACAACTGCGAAGTGTACAGTTACCATTGTGTTGTAACCATTCTGAAGTGTAGAGTTCCCATTGTGTGGTAAATGCTGTGAAGTGTAAGTTTTCATTGTGTAATAATTGCAACGAAGTGTACAGTTCCCATTGTGCGGTAACCTTTGCGAACCCTACAGTTCCCATTCGGTGGTAAGCATTGCGACGATTACAGTTTCCATTGTGTGTAACCATGGTGAAGTGTACTGTTCGCATGTGGTTTAACCATTGTAAAGTTAACGGTTCCCATCGTGTGGTAACCGCTGTGGAGTGTACAGTTACCATTGTATGTAACCATTGTGAAGTGTACAGTTACAATTGTGTGGTACTTATTGTGAAGTGTGCAGTCCCCATTGTGTGGTAATCATTGTGAAGTGTACAATTTCCATTGTATGTAACCATTGTGAAATGTAGAGTTCTCATTGTGTGGTACCCATTGTGAAGTAAAAAGTTCCCATTGTGTGGTGACCATTGTGAAGTGTACAGTTACTATTGCGTGTAACCAATATGAAGTGTATAGTTACCATTGTGTGGTAACTACTGTAAAGTGTACAGTTCCCATTGTGTGGTAACCATTGTGAAGTGTAGAGTTCCCATTGTGTGTAATCATTGTCAAGTATACAGTTCCAATTGTGTGGTAAGCATTGTGAGGTGTAGAATTACCATTGTGTAGTAATTGCTGTAAAGTGTACAGTTCCCATTGTGTGTAACCATTGTGAAGTGTACAGTGCCCATTGTGTGGTGACCATGGTGAAGTGTACAGTTTCCATGGTGTAGTTACTGCTATAAAGTGTAGAGTTACCATTGTGTGTAACCATTTGGAAGTGTACAGTTCCCATTGTGTTTAACCATTGTGAAGTCTACAGTTCTCATTGTGTAGTAACCATTCTGAAGTGTAGAGTTCCCATTGTGTGTAACCACTGTGAAGTGTACAGATACCATTTTGTGGTAACCGCTGTTAAGTGTACAGTAACCATTGTGTGGTAATCATTGTGAAGTGTACACTTTTCATTGTGTGTAACCATTGTGAAATGTATAGTTACTATTGTGTGGTAACCGCTGCAAAGGGTACAAATTCTATTGTGTGGTAACTATTGTGAAGTGTACAGTTCCCATTGTGTGCTAACCGTTGATAAGTGTACAGTTCCCATTGTGTGGTAACCGTTGTGAAGTGTACAGTTATCATTGTGTGTAACCATTGAAAAGTGTACAGTTTCCATTGTGTGGTAACCGCTGTGAAGTGTACAGTTACCATTGTGTGGTAACCGCTTTGAAGTGTACAGTTCTTATTGCTTGGTAACCAATGCAAAGTGTACAGTTCCCATGGTGTGGTAATAATTGCGAAGTGTACACTTATCATTGTGTGGTAACCATTGTGAGGTGTACAGTTCTTATTGTTTTGTATGCATTGTGAACTGTACAGTTTCCATTGTGTGGTAAGCATTGTGAAGTGTAAAGTTCTTATTGTGTGGTAACCATTGTGAAGTGTACAGTTCCCATTGTGTGGTAACCATTGTGAAGTGTACAGTTCCCATTGTCTGGTTACCACTGCAACGTGTGCATTTACCATTGTGTTTTAACCATTGTGAAGTGTACAGTTACCACTGTGTATAACAATTGTGAAGTGTACAGTTACCATTGTGTGGTAACCGCTGTGTAGTGTGCAGTTCCCATTCTGTGTAACCATTGTGAAGTGTACAGTTACCATTTTCTGGTAACCACTGTGACGTTTACAGTTCCCATTATGTGTAACCATTGTGAAGTGTAAAGTTTCCAATTTTTGGTTACCATTGTGAAGTGTAGAGTTACCATTGTGTGGTAATTACTGTGAAGTGCCTGGTTCTTATTGTGTGTAACATTTGTGAAGTGTACAGTTACCATTGCGTTGTTACCATTGTGAAGTGTAGAGTTACCATGGTATGGTATCCGCTGTTAAGTCTACAGTTCCCATTGTGTGGTAACCATTGTGAAGTGAACAGTTTCCACTGTGTTGTAACCATTGTGAAGTGTTCAGTTCTCATTGTGTGGTAACCATTTTGAAGTGTACCGTTCCCATTTTGTGGTAACTGCTGTGAAGTGTACAGTTCCTATTTTGGGGTAATCATTGTGAAGTATACAGATCCCATTGTGTAGTAACCATTTTTAAGTGTACAGTCACCATTGTGTGTAACCATTCTGAAGTGTTCAGTTTTTATTGTATGGTAACCATTGTGAAGTGTACAGTTAAAATTGTGTGGTAAAAATTGTAAAGTGTACAGTTCCCATTGAGGGGTAACCACTGCGAAGTGTACAGTTCCCATTGTGTGGTAACTATTTTGAAGTGTACAGTTCCCATTGTGTGTAACCATTTTGAAGTGTACAGTTCCCATTGTGTGGTAACCATTGTAAAGTGTACAGTTTTCATTGTGTGGTAACGATTGTGAAGTGTACACTTACCATTGTGTGTAACCATTGCGAAGTGTACAGTTCCCATTGTGTAGTAACGGCATGTTTCTGCTAAGGCCTTTTTGGGCTTCTATGTAGAGTCCCAATTTCAGTGTATGTGCTGCCGAAGCGAGCACATGCCATGCCCAGCACAGCTTTTTTATTTCTTACGGTTATTGCGTTGGACTTCGAAGCGCCTAAATGACAAGTTCCTGTGACTCACCGTACCTGGTAAGCTGAGTTTCATGTTAGCGCTGAGGCCTTTTCAGGCTTCTATGTGGAGTTTCAATTTCAGTGTACGTTCTACTGACACGAGCAAATGCCGAGCCCGGCTCAGCTTTTTTATTTTTTTCGGTTTTTATGTTGTTTATAGCAAGTGGGTAGTGCTGTGTCAGTCGAGGCCAGTCTCGAATTTGTGATCTCACTGTCCACCCGGCTTGACATTACACTGTCATGGGATATCAGGTGTGATGTCCCGAGCCTAACCCAAATTTTGTTTAAGTTCTGAAGACGGAAATTTTCCATGTTGGTCGGGCAGGTCTCAAACACTTATCCTCGAAATTTTTTTGCGTTGGTCTTCGAAGCGCCTAAATGACATTTTCCTGTGAGCCACTATACCTGGCAGGCCCTGATTCAGGTTGGCCCTAAGGCAATTTCGGCCTTCTATGTAGAGTCCCAATTTCAGTGTACGTGCTGCCGAAGCGAGCACATACCGTTTACAGCTCAGCTTTTTTCTTTTTTCGGTTATTGCGTTGGTCTTCGAAGAGCCTAAATGACAGGTTACTGTGCGCCACCGTACCTGGCGGGCCGAGGTTCATGTTATCGCTGAGGCCATTTTGGGCTTCTATGTAGAGTCCCAATTTCAGCGTATGTGCTGCTGAAGCGAGCACATGCCATGACCGGCTCAGCTTTTTTCTTTTTTTGTTTATTGCGCTAATCTTCAAAGCACCTAAATGACAGGTTACTGTGAGCCACCGTACCTGGCAGACCGAGTTTTATGTTAGCGCTGAGGCCTTTTTGGGCTTCTATGTACCATCCCAGTTTCAGTGTACATACTGCCGAAGCGAGCACATGCCGTGCCCAGCTCAGCTTTTTATTTCTCTTGGTCTTTATATTGTTTATAGCAAGTGGATAGTGCTGTGTCGGTCGAGGCCAGTCTCAAATTTGTGATCTCATTGTTTGCACGGCTCGACATTCCACTGTCATGGGATGACAGGTGTGATGTGCCGAGCCTAATCCAAGTTTTGTTTTTGTTCTGAAGACGGAAATTTCCCATGTTGGTCTGGCAGGTCTCGAACACGCATCCTCGAAAACTTTTTTGCGTTGGTCTTCGGAGTGCCTAAATGACAAGTTTCTGTGAGTCACCGTTTTTGGCAGGCCGACTTTCATGTTAGCGCTGAGGTCTTTTCAAGCTTTTATGTAGAGTCCCAATTTCAGTGTACGTGCTGCTGAAGCAAGCACATGCCGTGCCCGGCTCAGCTTTTTTATTTCTCTCGATTTTTATGTTGTTTATAGCAAGCGGGTAGCACTGTTTGTGTCGGGGCCAGTCTCGAATTTTTGATCTCACTGCCCACCCGGCTCAACATTCCAGTGTCATGGGATGACAGGTGTGATGCGCCGAGGCTAACACAAGTTTCGTTTTTGTTCTGAAGACAGAAATTTCCCATCTTGGTTATGCGGGTCTCAAACATGCATCCTCGAAATTTTTTTTGCAGTGGTCTTCGAAGCGCCTTAATGACAGTTTCCTGTGAGCCACCGAACATTGCAGGGCGAGTTTCATGTTAGCACTGAGGCCTTTTTGGGCTTCTAAGCAGAGTCCCAATTTTTAACTTGGGTTAGGCTCAGCGCATCACACCTGTCATCCCATAACAGGGGAATGTCGAGCCGGGCAGACAGTGAGATCACAAATTCGAGACTAACCTCGACCAACACAGTGCTACCCGCTTGCTATAAACAACATGAAAACCGAGAGAAATAAAAATGCTGAGTCAGGCACAGCATGTGCTCGATTCAGCAGGATGTACACTGAAATTGGGACTCTACATAGAAGCCCAAAAAGGCCTCAGCACTAACATGAAACTCGGCCTTCCAGGTATGCTGTCTCACAGTAACCTGTCATTTAGGAGCTTCGAAGATCAACGCAATAACTGAAAGAAATAAAAAAGCTGATTCGGGCACGTCATGTGCTCGTTTCGGCAGCACGTACACTAAAATTGGGACTGTACATAGAAGCTCGTAAAGGCCTCAGCGCTAACATGAAACTCTACCTGCCAGGTACGGTGGCTCACAGGAACCTGTCATTTAGGCGCTTCGAAGACCAACGCAAAGGAATTTTAAAGGATGCCTGTTTGAGACCCACCCGACCAACATGGGAAATTTCCGTATTCAGAACTAAAGCAAAACTTGGGATAGGCTCGGCCCATCACACCTGTCATTCCATGACAGTGAAATGTCGATTCAGAAGGACAGTGAGATCACAAATTCGAGACAGGCATCAACCGACACAGCACCACCCGCTTGCTATAAACAACATAAAAACTGAGAGAAATAAAAAAGGTGAGCCGGGCATGGCATGTGCTCGCCTCAGCAGCACGTACACTGAAATTGAGACTCTTCATAGAAGCCCGAAAAGATCTGAGTGCTAACATGAAACTCGGCCTGCCAGGTACAGTGGCTCACAGTAACCTGTCATTTAGGTGCTTCGAAGACCAATGCAATAACCTATAGGAAGTAAAAAGCTGAGCCAGGCACGGCATGTGCTTGCTTTGGCAGCACATACACTGAAATTGGGACTCTACATAGAAGCCCGAAGAGGCCTCAGCACTAACATGAAACTCAGCCTGCCAGGTACGATGGCTCACAAAAACCTGTCATTTAGGCGCTTCGAAGACCAACGCAAAATAAATTTCGAGGAGGCGTGATCAAGACACAACCGACCAACATGGAAAATTTTTGTCTTCAGAAAGGAAACAAAACTTGGGTTAGGCTGGGTGCATCACACCTGTCATTTCATGACAGTGGAATGTCGAGCCGGGCGGACAGTGAGATCCCAAATTCGAGACTGGCCTCGACTGACACAGCGCTACCCGCTTGCTATAAACAACATAAAAACCGAGAGAAATAAAAAAGCTGAGTTGGGTATGGCATGTGCTCGCTTCGGCAGCACGTATACTGAAATTGGGACTCTACATAGAAGCCCGAAAGGCCTCAGCGCTAACGTTAAACTCGGCCTGCCAGGAACGGTGGCTCACAGAAACCTGTCATTTAGGCTCTTCGAAGACCAACGAAGAAAAGTTCTTGAGGATGCATGTTCGAGTCCCGCCCATCCAACATGGGAAATTTTCGACTTCAGAACGGAAATAAAACTTGGGTTAGGCTCGACACATCACACCTGTCATTTCATGACAGTGGAATGTCCAGCCAGTTCGAAAGTGAGATAACAAATTTGAGACTGGCCTCGACCGACACAGAGCTACCCACTGGCTATAAACAACGTAAAGACCAAGAGAAATAAGAAAGCTGAGCCGGGCACGGCATGTGCTCGATTCAGCAGCACATACACTGAAATTGGGACTCTACATAGAAGCCCGAAAAGGGCTCAGTGCTAACATAAAACTCGGCCTGCCAGATACGGTGGCTCACAGGAACCTGTCATTTAGGTGCTTCAAAGACCAAGGCAATAACTGAAAGAAAGAAAAAAGCTGAGCCGGGCATGACATGTGCTCACTTCGGCAGCACATACACTGAAATTGGGACTCAACACAGAAGCCCGAAAAGGCCTCAGTGCTAACATGAAACTCGGCCTGCCAAATACGGTGGCCCACAGGAACCTGTCATTTAGGCGCTACGAAGACCAATGCAAAAAATATTTCGAGGATGCGTGTTCGAGACCCACCCAACAAACATGGGAATTTTCTATTTTCAGAACGTAAACAAAACATGGGTTTGGGTCGGTGCATAACACCTGTAATCCCATGACAGTGGAATGTCGAGCTGGGCGGACAGTCAGATCACAAATTCGAGACTGACCTCGACTAACACAGTGCTACCCGCTTGCTATAAACAACATAAAAACCGAAAGAAAGAAAAAAGCTGAGCCAGGCAAGGCAGATGCTCTCATTGGCAGCATGTACACTGAAACTGGGACTCTACATAGAAGCCCGAAAAGGCCTCAGCACAAACATAAAACTCGGCCTGCATGGTACGGTGGCTCACAGGAACCTGCCATTTAGGTGCTTCGAAGACAAATGCAATAACCGAATAAGAAAAAAAAAGCTGAGCTGGGGACATCATGTGCTCTCTTCGGCAGCACATACACTGAAATTGGAACTCTACATAGAAGCTTGAAAAGGCCTCAGCACTAACATGAAATTCGGCCTGCCAGGTACGGTGGCTCACAGAACCCTGTCATTTAGCCGCTTCGAAGAACAACGCAATAACCAAAAAAAAAGAAAAAAGCTGAGCCAGGAACGGCATGTGCTCGCTTCGGCAGCACATACACTGAAATTGGGACTCTACATAGAAGCCCAAAAAGGTCTCAATGCTAACATGAATCTCGGCCAGCCAGATACGGTGGCTCACAGTAACTTGTCATTTAGGCGCTTCGAAAACCAACGAACAAAAGATTTCGAGAATGCCTGTTCGAGAACTGCCCGATCAACGTGAAAAATTTTTGTCTTCAGAACAAAAACAAAACTTAAGTTAGGCTCGGCGCATCACACCTGTCATCCCATGACAGTGAAACGTTGAGCCGGGTGGACAGTGAGATTACAAATTCGGGACTGACCTTGACCAACAGAGCGATACTCACTTGCTATAAACAACAAAAAACCGAGAGAAATAATAAAGCTGAGCGAGGCATGGCATGTGCTCGCTTTGGCAGCATGTACACTGAAATTGGGACTCTACATAGAAGCCCGAAAAGGCCTAAGCGCTAACATAAAACTCGGCCTGCCAGGTACGGTGGCTCACAGTAACCTGTCATTTAGGCACTCTGAGACCAACGCAATAACAGAAGAAAAAAAAAATCTGAGCCAGGCACCGCATGGGCTCGCTTCGGCAGCATGTACACTGAAATTTGGACTCTACATAGAAGCCTGAAAAGGCCTCAGCGCTAACATGAAACTCAGCCTTCCAGGTACGGTGACTCAAAGGAACCTGTCATTTAGGCACTTCAAAGACCAACGCTAAGAAAATTTCAAGATGCGTGTTCGAGACCTGCCCGACCAACATGGGAAATTTCCGTCTTCAGAACAAAAACAAAACTTGGGTTAGGCTTGGCGCATCACACCTGTCATCCCATAACCATGGAATGTCGAGCCGGGCAGTGAGATCACAAATTCGGGACTGGCCTCGACCGAAACAGCGATACCCGCTTGCTATAAACAACATAAAAACCGAGAGAAATAATAAAGCTGAGCCAGGCATGGCATGTGCTCACTTCAGCAGCATGAACACTGAAATTGGGACTCTACATAGAAGCCCAAAAAGGCCTAAGTGCTAAGAAGAAACTCGGCCTGCCAGCTACGGTGACTCGCAGTAACCTGTCATTTAGGCGCTCCGAAGGCCAATGCAATAACCAAAAGAAAAAAAAAGCAGAGCCGGGCATGGCATGAGCTCACTTCGGCAGCACGTATACTGAAATCAGGACTCTATATAGAAGCCCGAAAAGGCCTCAGCACTAACATGAAACTCGGCCTGTCAGGTACGGTGGCTCACAGGGACCTGTCATTTGGGCGCTTCAAAGACCAACGCTAAAAATATTTCGAGATGCGTGTTCGAGACCCGTTTGACCAACATGAAAAATTTCCGCCTTCAGAACAAAAACAAAACTTGGGCTCAGCACATCACACCTGTCATCCCATGACAGTGGAATGTCGAGCCGGGCGGAAAGTGAGATCACAAATTCGGGAGTGGTGTCGACCGACAGAGCGATACCCGCTTGCTATAAACAACATAATAACCTAGAGAAATAATAAAGCTGAGCCGGGCATGGCATGTGCTCGCTTCGGCAGCACATACACTAAGATTGGGACTCTACATAGAAGCCCAAAAAGGCCTAAGCGCTAACAAGAAACTCGGCCTGCCAGGTATGTTGGCTCACAGTAACCTGTCATTTAGGCGCTCCACATACCAACGCATAACCAAAAGAAGAAAAAAGCTGAGCCGGACATGGCATGAGCTTGCTTCGGCAGCATGTACACTGAAATTGGGACTCTATATAGAAGCCCGAAATGGCCTCAGCGCTAAAATGAAACTCCACCTGCCAGGTACAGTGGCTCACAGGAACCTGTCATTTAGGCGCTTCGAAGACCAATGAAAAAAATTTCGAGGAGGCGTGTTAGAGACCCGCCCGACCAATATGGAAAATTTTGGTCTTCAGAATGGAAACAAAACTTGGGTTAGGCTTGGCGCATCACACCTGTAATTCCATGACAGTGGAATGTCGAGCTGGGCGGACAGTGAGATCACAAATTCGAGACTGGCCTCGAACCACACAGCACTACCCGCTTGCTATAAAGAACATAAAAACCGAAAGAAATATAAAAGCTGAGCCGGGCAGGGCATGTGCTCACTTTGGCAGCACATACACTGAAATTGAGACTCTACATAGAAGCCAGAAAAAACCTCAGCACTAACATGAAACTCGGCCTTCCACGTACGGTGGCTCACAAGGACCTGTCATTTAGGCGCTTCAAAGACCAATGCAAAAAATATTTCGAGAATGCGTGTTCGAGACCCGCCCGACCAACATGTAAAATTTCCGTCTCCAGAAAAGAAAAAAACTTGGGTTAGGCTCGGCGCATCACACCTGTCATCCCATGACAGTGGAATAATGAGCCGGGCAAACAGTGAGATTACAAATTCGAGACTGGCCTCGACCGGCACAGCGCTACCTGCTTGCTATAAACAACAAAGAACACAGAAAGAAATATAAAAGCTGAGCCGGGCACGGCATGTTCTCGCTTCGGCATCACATAGTCTAAAATTGTGACTCTACATAGAAGCCCAAAAAGGCCTCAGCACTAACATGAAACTCGGCCTACCAGGTACGGTGGCTAACAGGAACCTGTCATTTAGGCGCTTCGAAGACCAACACAAAAAAATTATCAAGGATGCATGATCAAGACCCGCCTGACCTCCATGGGAAATTTCCGTTGTCAGAACGGAAACAAAACTTGGGTTAGGCTCGGAGCATTACACCTGTCATTCCATGACAGTGGAATGTCGAGCCGGGCAGACAGTGAGATCACAAATTCGAGACTGGCCTTGACCGACACAGCACTACCCGCTTGCTAAAAACAACATTAAACCAAAAGGAATAATAAAGCTGAGCAGGGCACTGCATGTGCTCGCTTCATCAGCACGTACACTGAAATTGGGACTCTACATAGAAGCTTGTAAAGGCCTCAGAGCTAACCTGAAACTCGGTTTGCCAGGTACGGTGGCACACAGGAACCTGTCATGTAGGTGCTTTGAAGACCAACGCAAAAAAAATTTTGAGGAAGCCTGTTCATGACTCGCCTGACCAACTTGGGAAATATCCGTCTTCAGAACAGAAACAAAACTTGGGTTAGGCTCGGTGAATTACACATGTAATCCCATGACTGCAAAATGTCAAGCCGGGCAAAGAGTGAGATCCCAAATTCGAGACTGGCCTCGACCAACACAGCGCTACCCACTTGCAATAAACAATATTAAAACCGAAAGAAATAATAAAGCTGAGCCAGGCACGGCATGTGCTCGCTTTGGCAGCACGTACACTGAAATTGGGACTCTACATAGGAGCCCGAAAAGGCCTCAGCGCTAACATGAAACTTGGCCTGCCAGGTACGGTGGCTCACAGGAACCTGTCATTTAGGCACTTGGAAGACCAAGGAAAAAAAAAAAATTTTAGAGGATGCCTGTTCGTGACCCGCCTGACCAACGTGGGAAATGTCTGTCTTCAGAAGGGAAAAAAATCTTGGGTTAGGCTCGGCGCATCACACCTGTCATCCCATGACAGTGGAATGCCGAGCCGGGCAAAGAGTGAGATCCCAAATTCGAGACTGGCCTCGACTGACACAGCGCTACCCGCTTGCTATAAACAACATAAAAACCGAAAGGAATAATAATAACGCTGAGCCGAACATGGCATGTGCTCGGTTCGGCAGCATGTACACTGAAATTGGGACTATACATAGGAGCTTAAAAAGGCCTCAGCGCTAACATGAAACTCGGCCTGCCAGGTACGGTGGCTCACAGGAACCTGACATTTAGGCACCTTGAAGACCAACACAAAAAAATTTCGAGGATGCCTGATCCTGACCCACCCGACCAACACAGGAAATGTCCGTTTTCAGAATGGAAACAAAACTTGGGTTAGGCTCGGCGCATCACACCTGTAATCCCATGAAAGCAGAATGTCAAGCAGGGCAGAGAGTGAGATTCCAAATTCGAGAGTGGCCTCGACCAACATAGTGCTACCCACTTGCTATAAACAACATAAAAACCGAAAGGAATAATAATAAAGCTTAGCCTGGCTCGGCACGTGCTCGCTTCAGCAGCAGTTACGCTGAAATTGGGACTTTACATAAAACCTCGAAAAGGCCTCAGCGCTAACATGAAACTCGACCTGCCAGGTATGGTGGCTCACAGGAACCTGTGATTTAGGGGCTTTGAAGACCAACGCAAAAAAATTTTGAGGATTTCTGTTCATGACCTGCCTGACCAATGTGGGAAATGTCCGTCTTCAAACTGGAAAAAAACTTGGGTTATGCTCGACACATCACACCTGTAATCCAATGACAGCGGAATGTCAAGCTCGGCGGACAGTGAGATGCAAAATTCGAGACTGGCCTCGACCGACACAGCGCTACCTGCTTGCTATAAACAACATAAAAGCCGAAAGAAATAATAAAGCTGAGTTGGGAACAGCATGTGCTCGCTTCGGCAGCACATACACTGAATTTGGGGCTCTACATAGGAGCCCGAAAAGGCCTCAGCGCTAACATGAAACTCAGCCTGCCAGGTACGATGGCTCACAGGAACCTGTCATTTAAGCGCTTTGAAGACCAACGCAAAGAATATTTCGATGATGCCTGTTTGTGACCCGCCCGACTGACGTGGGAAATGTCCGTCTTCTGAACGGAAACAAAAATTGGGTCAGGCTTGGCGCATCACACCTGTAATCCCATGACAGCGGAATGAAGAGCTGGGCGGACAGTGAGATCCCAAATTCGAGACTGGCCTTGACTGACACAGTGCAACCCGCTCTCTATAAACAACATAAAAACCGAAAGAAATAATAAAGCTGACCTGGACACGGCTTGTGCTCGCCTCGGCAGCACATACACTGAAATTGGGACTCTATGTAGGAGCTTGAAATGGCCTCAACGCTAACATGATACTCGGCCTGCATGGTACGGTGGCTCACAGGAACCTGTCATTTAGGCACTTTGAAGACCAACGCAAAAAAAATTTCGAAGATGCCTGTTCGTGACCCGCCCAACCAACGTGGGAAATATCCGTCTTCAGAACGGAAACAAAACTTGGGTTAGGCTCGGCGCATCACACCTGTAATCCCATGACAGCCCAATGTCGAGCTCGGTGGACAGTGACTTCCCAAATTCAAGACTGGCCTCGACCGGCACAGTGCTACCCACTTGCTATAAACATCATAAAAACGGAAAGAAATAATAATGATGCTGAGCCGAGCACGGCATGTGCTCGCTTCGGCAGCACCTACACTGAAATTGGGACTCTACATAGGAGCCCGAAAAGGCCTCAGTGCTAACATGAAACTCGGCCTGCCAGGTACGGTGGCTCACAGGACCCTGTCATATAGGCGCTTTGAAGACCAACGCAAAAAATATCTCGAGGATGCCTGTTAATGATCCGCCCGACCAACGTGGGAAATGTCTGTCTTCAGAACAGAAACAGAACTTGGGTTAGGCTCGGTGCATCACACCTGTAATCCCATGACAGCGGAATGTCGAGCCGGGTTGACAGTGAAATTTCAAATTCGAGACTGGCCTCGAGTGACACAGTGCTACCCGCTTGCTATAAACAACATAAAAACCGAAAGAAATAATAATAAACCTGAGCCGGGCACGGCATGAGCTCACTTCGGCAGCACATACACTGAAATTGGGACTCTACATAGGAGCCCGAAAAGGCCTCAGCACTAACATGAAACTCGGCCTGCCAGGTATGGTATCTCACAGGAACCTGTCATTTAGGCACTTTTAAGACCAACGCAAAAAACATTTTGAGGATATCTTTTCATGACCCGCCCGACCAACGTGCAAAATATCCGTCTTCAGAACGGAAACAGAACTTGGGTTAGGCTTGGTGCATCACACTTGTAATCCCATGACAGTGGAATGTAGACAAAAGTGGACAGTGAGATCCCACATTCGAGACTGGCCTCGACTGACACAGCATGACCCGCTTGCTATAAACAACATAAACATGGAAAGAAATGATAATAAAGCTGAGCCAGGCACGGCATCTGCTCGCTTCGTGAGCATGTACACCGAAATTGAAACTCTACATAGGAGCCAAAAAAGGCCTAAGAGCTAACATGAAACTCGGCCTGCCAAATACAGTGTCTCACAGAAATCTGTCATTTAGGTGTTTTGAAGACCAATGCAATAACTGAAGAAACAAAAAAGCTGAGCTGTGCACGGCATGTGCTCACTTTGGCAGCACATACACTAAAATTGGGACTCAACATAGAAGCCCGAAAACGCCTCAGTGCTAACATGAACTTGGCCTGCCATGTACGGTGGCTCACAGGAATCTGTCATTTAGGCGCTTGGAAGACGAACGCACAAAAAATTTTGAGGATGCTTGTTCAAGACCCGCCTGACCAACATGAAAAATTTCCGTCTTCAGAACAATAAAAAAATTTGAGATAGGCTCGGCGCATCACACCTGTCATCCCATGACAGTGGAATGTCGAACCGGGCGGAAAGTGAGATCACAAATTCGAGACTGGCCTCGACCGACACAGCCCTACCCACTTGCTATAAACAACATAAAAACCGAGAGAAAGAAAAACGCTGAGTTGGGCATGGCATGTGTGCCCTTTGGCAGCACACACACTGAAATTGGGACTCTACATAGAAGCCTGAAAAGGCCTCAGCGCTAACATGAAACTCAGCGCTAACATGAGTACAGTGACTCACAGGCACCTGTCATTTAGGAGCTTCGAAGACTAACACACAAAATATTTCGAGAATGTGTGTTCGAGACCCGCCCGACCAACATGGGAAATTTTTGTCTTCAGAACGAAAACGTAACTTGGGTTAGGCTCGGAGCATCACACCTGTAATCCCATGACAGTGGAAGGTCGAGCCGGGCAGACAGTGAGATCACAAATTCGAGACTGGCCTCGAACCACACAGCGCTACCCGCTTGCTATAAACAACATAAAAACAAAAAGAAATAAAAAAGCTGAGCCGGGCACAGCATGTGCTCGCTTCAGCAGCACGTACACTGAAATTGGGACTCTACATAAAAGCCTGAAAAGGCCTCAGTGCTAGCATGAAACTCGGCCTGTTATGTACGGTGGTTCACAGGAACCTGTCATTTAGGTGCTTCGAAGACCAACGCAAAAACAATTTCGAGGATGCGTGTTCGAGAATCGCCTAACCAATATAGGAAATTTTCGTCTTCAGAATGGAAACAAAGCTTGGGTTAGGCTCGGCGCATCACACCTGTCATCCCATGACAGTGGAATATCGAGCCGGGCTAACAGTGCGATCACAAATTCGAGACTGGCCTCGACCGACACAGCACTACCCGCTTGCTATAAACAAAATAAAAACCGATAGAAATAAAAAAGCTAGGCCAAGCACGGCATGTGCTCGCTTCGGCAGCACGTACACTGAAATTGGGACTCTACATAGAAGCTTGAGATGGCCTCAGCACTAACATGAAACAGCCTGCCAGGTACAGTGGCTCACAAGAACCTGTCATTTAGGCGCTTCGAAGACCAACGCAAAAAAGTTTCGAGGATGCGTGTTCGAGACGCACCCGACCAACATGGGAAATTTCGGTCTTCACAACGGAAACAAAACTTGGGTAAGGCTTGGCGCATCACACCTGTCATCCCATGACAGTGGAATGTCAAGCTGGGCGGATAGTGAGATCACAAATTCGAGACTGGCCTCGACCGACACAGTGCTACCCGCTTGCTATAAACAACATATAAACTGAAAGAAATAAAAAAGCTGAGCCGGGCACGGCATGTGCTCGCTTCGGTGGCACATACACTGAAATTGGGACTATACATAGAAGCCCGAATAGGCCTCAGCGCTAACATGAAACTCGGCCTGCCAGGTGCGGTGGCTCACAGTGACCTGTCATTTAGGCGCTTCGGCCTGCCAGGTACGGTGGCTCACAGGAACCTTTAATTAGGCGCTTTGAAGACCAATGCAATAACCGAAAAAAAGGAAAAAGCTGAGCCGACATGGCATGAGCTCGCTTCGGCAGCACATACACTGAAATTGGGATTCTACATAGAAGCTCGAAAAGGCATCAGCACTAACAAGAAACTCGGCTTGCCAGGTATGGTGGCTCACAGAAACCTGTCATTTAGGCGCTTCGAAGACCAACGCAAAAAAAATGTCGAGGATGCGTGTTCGAGACCCGCCCGACCAACATGGAAAATTTCGGTCTTCAGGACAAAAACAAAACTTGGGTTAGGCTCGGCTCATCACACCTGTCATCCCAGGACATTGGAATGTCGAGCCAAACGGACAGTGAGATCACAAATTCGAGGCTGGCCTCGACCCACACAGTGCTACCCGCTTACTATAAACAACATAAAAACCGAAAGAAATAAAAAAGCTGAGCCGGGCACGGCATGTGCTTGCTTTAGCAGCATGTACACTGAAATTGGGACTATACATAGAAGCCCGAATAGGCCTCAGCGCTAACATGAAACTCGGCCTGCCAGGTACGGTGGCTCACAGTGACCTGTCATTTAGGTGCTTCGAAGACCAACGCAATAACCGAAAGAAATAAAAAAGCTGAGCTGGGCATGGCATGTTCTTGCTTCGGCAGCACATCCACTGAAATTGGAACTCTACAGAGAAGCCTGAAAAGACCTCAGGGCTAGCATGCAACTTGGCCTGCCAGGTACGATGGCTCACGGGAACCTGTCATTTAGGTGCTTCGAACACCAACGCAGAAAAAATTTCGAGGATTCGTGTTTGAGACCCACCCGACAAACATGGAAAATTTCCGTCTATAGAAGGGAAACAAAACTTGGGTTATGCTCAGGGCATCACACCTGTCATCTCATGACAATGGAATGTCGAGCTGGGCAGACAGTGAGATCAGGAATTTGAGACTGGCCTCGACCAACACAGTGCTACCCGCTTGCTCTAAACAACATAAAAACCGAAAGAAATAAATCGCTGAGCCGGGCACGGCATGTGTTTGCTTCATCAGCATGTACCCTGAAATTGGCACTCTACATAAAAGATTGAAAAAACCTCAGTGCTAGCATGAAACTCGGCCTGCCAGGTAGAGTGACTCACAGTAAACTGTCATTTATGCACTTCGAAGACCAACACAAAAAAATATTTTGAGGATGCGTGTTCAAGACCCACCAGACCAACATGGGAAATTTCCGTCTTAAGAACGGAAATAAATCTTAAGTTTGGCTCAGCGCATCACACCTGTAATCCCATGACAGTGGAATGTCGAGTCAGGCGGACAGTGAGATCACAAATTCGTGACTGGCCTCGACCGACACAGCGCTACTCGCTTGGTATAAACAACATAAAAACCGAGAGAAATAAAAAAGCTGAGCCGGGCAGGGCATGTGCTAGCTTCAGCAGCACATACACTGAAATTGGGACTCTACATTGAAGCCCAAAATAACCTCAACGCTAAAATGAAACTCGGCCTGCCAGGTACAGTGGCTCACAGAAACCTGTCAATTAGGCGCTTCGAAGACCAATGCAAAATAATTTCGAGGATGCGTGTTCGAGACCCGCCCAACCAACATGGGAAATTTCCATCTTCAGAACAAAAACAAAATTTGGATTAGGCTCGGCGCATTAAACCTGTCATCCCATGACAGTGGAATATCGAGCCGGGAGGACAGTGAGATCACAAATTCGAGACTAGCCTCGACCAACACAGCGCTACCCACTTGCTATAAACAAAATGAAAACCGAGAGAAGTAAAAAAGCTGAGCCGGGCACGGCATGTGGTCACTTCGGCAGCATGTACACTGAAATTGGAACTCTACATAGGAGCCCAAAAAGGCCTCAGCACTAAAATGAAACTCGGCCTGCTGGGTAAGGTGGCTCACAGGAACCTGTCATTTAGAAGCTTCGAATTCCAACGCAAAAAAATTTCGAGGATGCGTGTTCGAGCTTCCCCCGACCAACATAAGAAATTTTCATTTTCAGAATGGAAACAAAACTTGGGTTAGGCTCGGCGCATCCCACCTGTCATTTCATGACAATGGAATGTCAAGCCGGGCGGACAGTGAGATCACAAATTTGAGACTGGCCTCGACCAACACAGTGCTACATGCTTGCTATAAACAACATAAAAACCAAAAGAAATAAAAAAGCTTAGTTGGGCATGACATGTGCTCACTTCTGCAGCACGTACACTGAAATTGGGACTCTACATAGAAGCCTGAAAATGCCTCAGCGCAAACATAAAACTCAGCCTGCCAGGTACAGTGGCTCACAGGAACCTGTCATTTAGGAGCTTCGAAAACCAACGCAAAAACTTTTCGAGGATGCGTGTTCGAGACCCGCCTGACCGACATGGGAAATTTCCGTCTTCAGAAGGGAAACAATACTTGGGTTAGGCTCAGCGCATCACACCTGTAATCCCTTGACAGTGGAATGTCGAGCTGGGCGGACAGTGAGATCACAAATTCGAGACTGGCCTCGACCGACACAGCGCAACCCGCTTGCTATAAACAACATACAAACCGAGAGAAATAAAAAAGCTGAGCTGAACACGGCATGTGCTCACTTCAGCAGCACGTACACTGAAATTAAGACTCTACATAGAAGCCCGAAAAGGCTTCAGCGCTAACATGAAACTCGGCCTGCCAGGTACAGTGCCTCACAGAAAAATGTAATTTAGGAGCTTCAAAGACCAACGCAAAAATTTTTCGAGGATGCGTGTTTGAGACCCGCCCGACCAACATGGGAAATGTCCATCTTCAGAATAAAAACAAAACTTGGGTTAGGCTCGGCACATCATCCCATGACAGTGGAATGTCGAGCCGGGTGGACAGTGAGATCACAAATTCGAGACTGGCCTCGACCGACACTGTGCTACATGCTTGCTATAAACAACATAAAAACCGAGGGAAATAAAAAAGCTGAGCCGGGCACGGCATGTACTCGCTTTGGCAGCACGTACACTGAAATTGGGACTCTACACAAAAGCCCGAAAAGGCCTCAGCGCTAACATGAAACTCGGCCTGCCACGTATGGTGGCTCACAGGAAACTGTCATTTAGGCGCTGCGAAGACTAACACACAAAATATTTCGAGGATGCATGTTTGAGACCCACCCGCCCAGCATCGAAAATTTCGTCTTCAGAACAGAAACAAAACTTGTGTTAGGCTCGGCACATTGCACCTGTCATCCCATGACAGTGCAATGTGGAGCCGGGCGGACAGTGAGATCACAAAGTAAAGACTGGCCTCGACCGACACAGCACTACCCACTTGCTATCAACAACATAAAAACCAAAAGGAATAAAAAAGCTGAGCCGGGAACAGCATGTGCTCTCTTCGGCAGCACATACACTGAAATTGGGACTCTACATGGAAGCCCAAAAAGGTCTCAGCGATTACATGAAATTCTGCCTGCCAGGTACGGTGGCTCACAGTAACCTGTCATTTAGGTGCTTCAAAGACCAATGCAATAACTGAAAGAAAGAAAAAGTCTTGTACACCATGTAATTAGTACGTCCACATTTACATCAGGTACCCATTATGTATACATGTACACCATGTACCCATTGGGCAGAAACGTACAGTATATGCATGTGTATGTATTTGTGCACAGTATGTACTTATGTTCACTATGTATGCATAGGTACATATAAGCTAGACATGTAACGACTGTACACGAGTACATAATATGCACGGTATGTACATGTATAAACTATGTAGACACATGCGTGGACACCCACTTTGGTAATTACATGTACTAATTACATGGTGTACATGTGAACATAATGTGTACATGATGCTCATGTGTACACATCGTAATATTACAGTAAATGTAAATGTACATAATGTTTGCAATCTGTTCATCTATATTGACATAATGTGTTATGTATGCATTGTGATTTTATCTACTGTTGTGAATATATGATATCATTGTGACATTACAATATGTAATCATATTGTACACATCATGTACATAAGTATTGTGCACACATTATGTCCATATAATATACATATTGCACAGATTATTTACATTTATTGTACATCTGTATTTGCTGAACACATGTCCACCAGAGAAATTGTATGGTCTGTACCTCTTTTATACATTCTTGTGATATGCCAATAAATGTACACATGATTAGTATATTCTTGGAAATAATTTTGCGCATATTAAATCGAAATCACTTTGGTGACAAAAGTGGGAGTACACCCGGGTGTGCACATAGATTATACGTGTACATATTGTGCATATTACGTACTCGTGTACACAATGCCATCTTACCTGGCAGGCCGAGATTCATGTTAGCTCTGAGGCCTTTTCAGGCTTCTATGTAGAGTCTTACTGTCAGTGTATGTGCTGCCAAAGCGAGTCATGCCGTGCCCGGCTCAGCTTTTTTACTTCTTTCGGTTTTTATGTTGTTTATAGCAAGCGGGTAGCGCTGTGTCAGTCGAGGCAAGTCTCGTAATTGTGATCTCACTGTTTGTCCACCTCAACATTCCACTGTCATAAAATTACAGGTGTGATGCGCCGAGCCTCACCCAAGTTTTGTTTCCATCCTGAAGACGGAAATTTCCTATGTTGGTCGGGCGGGTCTCGAACACGCATTCTTCAAATTTTTGTGCGTTGGTCTTCGAAGCACCTAAATGACAGGTTCCTGTGAGCCACTGTACCTGGCAGACCGAGTTTCAGGTTAGCGCTGAGGCCTTTTTGAGCTTCTATGTAGAGTCTCAATTTCAGTGTACGTGCTGCCGAAGCGAGCACATGTTGTGCCTGGCTATGCTTTATTCTTTCTTTCGGTTATAGCGTTAATCTTCGAAGCACCTAAATGACAGGTTCCTGTGTGCCACCGTACCTGGCAGGCCGAGTTTCATGTTAGTGCTGAGGCCTTTTTGGGCTTCTATGTAGAGTCTTAATTTCAGTGTACGTGCTGCTGAAGCGAACATAGGCCGTGCCTGGCTCAGCTTTTATATTTCTTTCGGTTTTTATGTTGTTTATAGCAAGCGGGTAGTGCTGTGTCGGTCAAGGCCAGTCTCGAATTTTTATCTCACTATCTGCCTGGCTCGACATTTCACTGTCATGGGATTACAGGGTGATGTCCTAAACCTTACCCAAGTTTTGTTGCCATTCTGAAGATGAAAATTTCCCAGGTTGGTCGGGTGGGTCTCGAAAACGCATCCTAGAAGTTTTTTTTGCATTGGTCTTTGAAGCACCTAAATGACAGGTTCCTGTGAGACACCGTACCTGGCAGGCCAAGTTTCATGTTAGCACTGAGGCCTCTTTGGGTTCTATGTAGAGTCCCAATTTCAGTGTACGTGCTGCCGAAGTGAGCACATGCCATGCCCAGCTCAGCTTTTTTTTTCTTTCAGTTTTTATTTTGTTTATAGCAAGCGGGTAGTGCTGTGTTGGTCGAGGCCAGTCTCAAATTGGTGATCTCACTTTCCGCCCAGCTAGACATTCAACTGTCATGGGATTACAGGTGTGATGCGCCAAGCCTAACCCAAGTTTTGTTTTTGTTCTAAAAACAGAAATTTCCCATGTTGGTTGTGCAGGTGTCGAACACGCATCCTCGAAAAGTTTTTGCGTTGGTCTTTGTAGCGCCTAAATGACAGGTTCCTGTGAGCCACCGTAACTGGCAGGCCGAGTTTCATGTTAGCAATGAGGCCTTTTCGGGCTTCTATGTAGAGTCCCAATTTCAGTGTACGTGCTGCTGAAACGAGCACATGCCGTGCCCGGCTCAGCTTTTTTATTTCTCTCGTTTTTTATGTTGTTTACAGCAAGCGGGTAGTGCTGTGTCGGTCGAGGCCAGTCTCGAATTTGTGATCGCACTGTTTTCTTGGCTCGACATTCCACTGTCCTGGGATTACAGGTGTGATGCGCCAAGCATAACCCAAGTTTTTTTCGGTTCTGAAGATGGAAATTTCCCATGTTGGTCAGGCGAATCTCGAACACACATCTCCGAAATTTTTTTTGCGTTGGTCTTCGAAGCGCCTAAATGACAGGTTTCATTGAGCCACAGTACTTGGCAGGCCGAGTTTCATGTTAGCGTTGAGGCCTTTTGGGCTTCTATGTAGAGTCCCAATTTCAGTGTATGTGCTGCCGAAGCGAGCACATGTCATGCCCGGCTCAGCCTTTCTTTTCTTTTCGGTTATAGCGTTTGTCTTCAAAGCTCCTAAATGACAGGTTACTGTGAGCCACCATACCTCTCAGGCCAAGTTTCATGTTAGCACTGAGGCATTTTCAGGCTTCTATGTAGAGTCCCAATTTCAGTGTACATGCTGCCGAAGTGATCACATGCTGTGCCCGGCTCAAGCTTATTTATTTCTCTCAGTTTTTATGTTGTTTATACCAAGCGGGTAGCGCTGTGTCCGTCGATCCCAGTCTCGAATTTGTGATCTCACTGTCCGCCCGGCTCGATATTCCACTGTCATGGGATGACAGACGTGATTCGCCAATCCTAACCCAAGTTTTGTTTCCATTCTGAAGATGGAAATTTCCCATGTTGGTCGCGCGGGTGTCGAACACGCATCCTCGAAAATTTTTTGCGTTGGTCTTCGAAGTGCCTAAATGACAGGTTCCTGTGAGTCACAGTACATGGAAGCCCGAGTTTCATGTTAGCGCTGAGGCCTTTTTGGGCTTCTATTTAGAGTCCCAATTTTACTGTACGTGCTGCCGAAGCAAGCACATGCCGTGCCCTGCTCAGCTTTTTTATTTCTCTCGTTTTTTATGTGTTTTATAGCAAGCGGGTAGTGCTGTGTCGGTCGAGGCCAGTCTCGAATTTGTGATCGCACTGTTTGCCCGGCTCGACATTCCACTGTCATGGGATTACAGGTGTTATGCACTGAATGTAACCCAAGTTTTGTTTCCGTTCTGAAGACGGAAATTTTCCATGTTGGACAGGCGAATCTCGAACACGCATCTTCGAAAGTTTTTGTGCTGGTCTTCGAAGCGCCTTAATGACAGGTTCCTGTGAGCCACTGTATTTGGCAGGCCGAGATTCATGTTAGCACTGATGCCTTATAGGGTTTCTATGTAGAGTCCCAATTTCAGTGTACCTGCTGCCGAAGCGAGCACATGCCGTGCCCGGCTCAGCTTATTTATTTCTCTCGGTTGTTAATGTTGTTTATAGCAAGCAGGTAGTGCTGTGTCGGTTGAGGCCAGTCTCGAATTTGTGATCTCACTGTCCACCCGGCTCGAAATTTCACTGTCATGGGATGACAGGTGTAATGCGCCGAGCCTAACCCAAGTTTTGTTTCCGTTCTGAAGATGGAAATTTCTCATGTTGGTTGGGCGGGTCTCTAACATGTATCCTAGAAAATTTTTTTGCGTTGGTCTTCGAAGCACCTAAATGACAGGTTTCGTTGAGCCACCGTACTTGGCAGGCCGAGTTTCATGTTAGCGTTGAGGCCTTTTGAACTTTTATGTAGAGTCCCAATTTCAGTGTACATGCTGCCGAAGCGAGCACATGTCATGCCCGGCTCAGTTTTTCTGTTTTTTTTCGGTTATTGCGTTTGTGTCATAACCATTGTGACGTGTACAGTTCCCATTGTGTGTAACCATTTTGAAGTGTAGAGTTACCATTTTGTGGTAATCGCTGTGAAATGTACAGTTCCCATTGTGTGAAACCATTTTGAAATGTATCATTCCCATTGTGTATTTACCATTGGTAAGGGTAGAGTTCCCATTGTGTGGTAACCATTGTGACGAGTACAGTTCCCATTGTGTGGTAAAAATTGTGAAGTGTACTGTTTCCATTGTGTGTAACCATTGTGAGGTACAATTCCCATTGTGTAGTAACACTAATGTAGTGTACAGTTCCGATTGTGCAGTAACTGCTGTGATACGTAGAGTTACCATTGTGTGTAACCATAGTGAAGTGTATAGTTTTCATTGTGTGTAATTATTTTGAAATGTACAGTTCCAATTATGTGGTTACCATAGTGAAGTGTACAGTTCCCATTGCGTGTAACCACAGTGAAGTGTACAGTTACCATCGTGTGGTAACCGCTGTAAAGTGTACAGTTACCATTGTGTGGTATCCACTGTGAAGTGTAGAGTTCCCATTGTGTGTAAGCATTGCAAAGTATACAGTTCCCATTGTGTGGTAACCATTGTGAAGTGTACAGTCACCATTGTAACCATTAAGAAGTGTACAGTTCTCATTGTGTGGTAACCATTGTGAAGTGTACAGTTCCCATTGTGTGTAACCATTTTGAAGTGTAAAGTTATCATTATGTGGTAATCGCTGTGAAGTTTACAGTTCCCATTGTGTGAAAATATTGTGAAATGTACCATTCCCATTTTGTGGTACCCACTGTAAAGTGTACAGCTCCAATTGTGTGGTAAACATTGTGAAGTGTACAGTTCCCATTTTGTGGTAACCATTGTGAAGTGTACAGTTACCAATGTGTGTAAGCATTTTGAAGGGTACAGTTACCCCTGCGTGGTAATTATTGTGAAGTGTACAGTTACCATTGTCTGTAACCATTGTGAAGTGTACAGTTACCATTGTGTGTAACCATTGTGAAGTGTACAGTTCACATTGTGTGTAACCATTCTGAAGTGTACGGTTCCCATTGTGTGTAACCATTCTGAAGTGTACAGTTTCCATTGTGTGGTAACGATTGTGAAGTGTACAGTTACCATTGTCTGTAACCATTGTGAAGTGTACAGTTACCATTGTGTGTAACTATTGTGAAGAGTACAGTTCCCATTGTGTGGTAACCATTCTGAAGTGTAAGGTTCCCATTGTGTGGTAAGCATTGTGAGGTGTACAGTTCATATTGTGTGGTAACCATTATGAAGTATACAGTTTTCATTATGTGTAACCATTAAGAAGTGTAGAGTTCTCATTGTGTGGTAACCATTGTGAAGTGTACAGTTCCCATTGTGTGTAACCATATTGAAGTGTACAGTACCCATTGTGTGAAAATTTTGTGAAATGTACCATTTCCGTTGTGTGGTAACCATTGTAAAGTGAACAGTTCCATTGTGTGGTAAACATTGTGAAGTGTACAGTTCCCATCTGTGGTAACCATTGTAAAGTGTACAGTTTTCATTGTGTGTAACCATTGTGAAGTGTACAGTTCCCACTGTGTGGTTACCATTGTGAAGTGTACAGTTTTCATTGTGTGGTAACTGCTGTGAAGTTTTCAGTAACCATTGTGTGTAACGATTGTGAACTCTACAGTCTCCATTGTGTGAGAACCATTGTGAAGTGTACAGTTTCTATTGTGTCAAAACCATTGTGAAGTGTATAGTTTTTTTGTGTGGTGACCATTTTGAAGGGGACAGTTCTTATTGTGTGGTAATTATTGTGAACTGTACAGTTACCGCTGTGTGGTAACCATTGTGATGTGTACAGTTCCCAGTATGTGGTAACACTTATGATGTGTATAGTTTCCATTGTGGGGTAACTGCTGTGAAGGGTACCGTTCCCATTGTATGGCAAGTATTGTGAAGTGTACAGTTCCCATTGTGTGGAAAACATTGTGAAGTGTACAGTTCCAATTGTTTGTAACCATTGTGAAGTGTACAGTTCCCATTGTGTGGTAACCATTGTGAAGTGTACAGTTACGATTGTGTGGTAACTGCTGTGAAGTGTACTGTTACCATTGTGTGGTAATCATTGTGAAGTGTACAGTTCGCATTGTGTTAAACCATTATGAAATGTACAGTTCCCATTGTGTGGTTCTCATTGTGAGTGTACAGTTCCCATTGTGTGTAACCATTGTGAAGTGTACAGTTTATATTCTGTGTTAACCGCTGCGAAGAGTACTGTTCCCATTGTGTGGTAACTGCTGTAAAGTGTACAGTTCCCATTGTGGGTAACCATTGTAAAGTGTACAGTTACCATTGTGTGGTAACCATTGTGAAGTTTAGAGTTACCATTGTGGTAACCATTGTGAAGTGTACAGTTAAAATTGTTTGGTTATAATTGTTAAGTGTACAGTTACCTTTGTGTCATAACCGCTGTGAAGTGTATCATTACCATTGTGTGGTAACCATTGTAAACTGTACAGTTACTATTGTGTGTAGCCATTGTAAAGTGTACAGTTACCATTGTGTTTAACCATTGTGAAGTGTACAGTTCCAATTGTGTTGCAGCCATAGTGAAGGGAACAGTTATTATTGTGTTGTAACCATTGTGAATTCGACAGTTCCCATTGTGTGGAAACCATTGTGAAGTGTACATTTACCATTGTGTGTAACCATTATGAAAAATATATTTACCATTGTGTGTAACCATTGCGAAGTGTACAGTTACCATTCTGTGGTGACCATTATGAAGTGTACAGTTTTTATTGTGTGGTAGCCATTGTGAAGTGTACAGTTTTTATTCTGTGGTAACTGCTGTGAAGTGTAGAGTCCCTATTGTGAGGTAACTGCTGCGAAGTGTACGTTTCCCATTGTGTGAAAACTGCTATTCCCATAGTGTGTAACCATTGTAAAGTGTACAGTTACCATTGTGTGGTAACCATTTTGATGTGTACTGTTTTTATTGTGTGTAACCATTGAGAACTATACAGTTACCATTGTATGGTAAACATTGTGAAGTGTACAGTTTCCATTGTTTGTAATTATTGTGAAGTGTAGAGTTACCATTATGTGGTAACTGCTGCGAAGTGTACAGTTATTATTGTGTGTAACCATACTGAAGTGTACTTTTATCATTGTGTGGTAACCTCAGTGAAGTGTAAACTTACCATTGTGTGGTAACCATTGTGAAGTGTACAGTTCCCATTGTGTGGTAACCATTGTGAAGTGTACAGTTCCCATTGTGTGGTAATGGCTGCGAAGTGTACAGTTCTTATTTTGTGGTAACCATTGCGAGTGTACAGTTTTCATTGTATGGTAACCATTGTGAAGTGTACAGTTCCTATTGTGTGGTAACGGCTGCGAAGTGTACAGTTCTTATTTTGTGGTAACCATTGCGAAGTGTACAGTTTCCATTGTGTGGTAACCATTGTGAAGTGTACAGTTACAATTTAGTGGTAACCACTGTAAAGTGTACAGTTACCATTGTGTAGTAACCATTGTGAAGTGTACAGTTCCCTTTGTGTGGTAACCACTGCGAAATGTACAGTTACCATTGTGTGGTATCTACTGTGAAGTGTACAGTTCCCATTGTGTGTAACAATTGTGAAGTGTACAGTTCCCATTGTGTGTAACTATTTTGAAGTGTACAGTTTCCATTATGTGGTAACCACTGTGAAGTGTACAGTAATCATTTTGTGTTACCATTTTGAAATGTACAGTTTTCATTGTGTGGTAACCATTGTGAAGAGTACACTTCCTATATTGTGGTAACCATTGTGAAGTGTAAAGTTATTATTGAGTGGTAATTATTTTAAGTGTACAGCTACCTTTGTGTGTAACCATTGTGTAGTGTACAGTTTCCATTATGTAATAACCGCTCTGAAGTGTATCATTCCCATTGTGAATAACCATTGTGAGGTGCACAGTTACCATTATGTGGTAACCATTGCGAAATGTACAGTTACCATTGTGTGTAATCAATTTGAAATGTATACTTCCCATTGTGTGGTAAGCATTGTAAAGGGTACAGTTTCCATTGCGTGTAACCAGTTTGAAGTGTACAGTTGTCATTGTGTGGGAACCATTGTGAAGTGTACGGCTACCATTGTGTGGTAACCACGGTGATGTGTACAGTTTCCATTGTGTAGTAACCACTGCAAAGTGTTCAGTTCCCATTGCGTGGTAACCGTTGTGAAGTGTAAAGTTATCATTGTGTGGTAACGATTGTGAATTGTACAGCTCCCATTGTGTGTAACCATCGGGAAGTGTACAGATCTCATTGTGTGGTATCCATTGTGAAGTGTACAGTTACCATTGTGTGGTAACCGCTGTAAAATGTACAATTATTATTGTGTGGTAACTGCTGTGGAGTGTAGAGTTTTCATTGTGTGGAATCTATTGCGAAGTGTACGGTTCCCATGTTGTGGTAACCATTGCATAGTGTACAGTTACGATTGTGTGGTAACCATTGTAAAGTGTACAGTTATTATTGTGCGGTAACGATTGTGAAATGTAGTTTCCATTTTGTGGTAACCATTGTAAAGTGTACAGAACCCATTGTGTGGTATCTATTGTGAAGTGTACATTTACGGTTTTGTGGTAACCACGATGAAGGGTACAGTTACCATTGTGTGGTAATCATTTTGAAGTGTACAGTTACCATTCTGTGTATCCATTGCGAAGTGTAAAGTAACCATTGTGTGGTAACCATTGTGAAGTATAAAGTTTTTTATTGTGTGTAACTATTTTGAAGTGTACACTTCCCATTGTGTGGTAACCACTGTGAAGTGTACAGTTTTCATTGTGTGTAAACATTGTGAAGTGTACAGTTCCCATTGTGTGGTAACCATTGTGAAGTGTACAGTTCTTATTGTGTTGTAACCACTGTAAAGCGTATAATTACAATTGTGTGTAACCACTGTGTACTGTACATTTAGCATTGTGTGGTAACCTCTGTGAAGTGTACACTTACCATTGTGTGGTAATGATTGTGAATTGTACAGTTTTCATTGTGTGTAACCATATTGAAGTGTACAGTTACCATTGTGTGGTAACAGCTGCAAAGTATACAGATCTTATTGTGTGGTAACCATTTTGAAGTGTACAGTTACCATTGCGTGGTAACCATTGTGAATTGTACAGTTAATACTGTGTGGAGACCATTGTGAAGTGTAAAGTACCCATTGTGTGATAACCATTGTGTAGTGTACAGTTCCCATTGTGTGGTAACTGCTGTGAAGTGTACAGTTTCCATTGTTTGGTAACCATTGTGAAGTGTACAATTCCCATTTTGCAAAAACAATTGTGAAGTGTAGAGTTTTTATTGTGTGTAACGATTGTGAAGTGTACAGTTCCGATTGTGTGGTAACCATTGTTAAGTGTACAGTTCCCATAGAGTGGGAACCATTGTGAAGTGTAGAGTTCCCACTGTGTGTAACCATTGTGAAGTGTACACTTCCCATTCTGTGGTAACCATTGTGAAGTATACACTTAATATTGTGTGGCAATTGCTTTAAAGTGTGCAGTTACCATTGTGTGGTAACCATTGTGAATTATACAGTTCCCTATGTGTTTAACCATTGTAAAGTGTACAGTTCCCATTCTTACATAACCATTGTGAAGTGTACAGTTACCACTGTGTGGTCACCATTGTGCAGGGTACAGTTTTCATTGTGTGGTAACCATTGTGAAGTGTACAGTTCCAATTGTGTGGTAAACGCAGTAAAGTGTACAGTTCCCATTGTGTGGTAATCATTGCGATGTGAACAGTTCCCAATATGTGGTAAACATTGTGAAGTGTACAGTTCCCATTGTGTGTAACCATCGTGAAGTGTACAGATCCCATTGTGTGGTATCCATTGTGAAATGTACCATTGTGTGGTAACCACTGTAAAGTGTAGTTACCGTGGTGTGGTAACTGCTGTGGAGTGTAGAGTTTTCATTGTGTGGAATCCATTGCGAAGTGTACAGTTCCCATTTAGTGGTAACCATTGCGAAGAGTACAGTTACCATTGTGTGGTGACCATTGTAAAGTGTACAGTTACCATTGTGTGGTGACCATTGTAAAGTGTACAGTTATTATTGTGTGGTAACGATTGTGAAGTGTACAGTTTGCTTTTTGTGGTAATCATTGGAAAGTGTACAGTTTCCATTGTGTGTTAACTGCTGTGAATTGTACAGTTCTTATTGTGTGGTAATCGCTGCGATGTGAACACTTACCAATATGTGGTAACAATTGTGAAGTGTACAGTTCCCATTGTGTGTAACCATCGTGAAGGGTACAGATCCCATTGTGTGGTATCTATTGTGAAGTGTACATTTACCATTTTTTTGGTAACTGCTGTGAAGGGGACAGTTACCATTGTGTGTAACCGTTGGGAAGTGTAAAGTAAACATTGTGTAGTAATCATTGTGAAGTGTAAAGTCTTTCATTGTGTGTAACTATTTTGAAGTGTACAGTTCTCATTGTGTGGTAACCATTGTGAAGTGTACAGTTCCCATTGTGTGGTAACCACTGTGAAGTGTACAGTTTCCATTGTGTGTAACCATTGTGAAGTGTACAGTTTCCATTGTGTGGAAACCATTGTGAAGTGTACAGTTCTTATTGTGTTGTAACCGCTGTGAAGCGTATAGTTACAATTGTGTGTAACCATTGTGAAGTGTACAGTTACCATTGTGTGGTAACTGCTGTGAAGTGCACAGTTCCCATTATGTGGGAACAATTGTGAAGTGTAGAGCTCTCATTGTGTGTAACCACTGTGACGTGCACAGTTCCCATTGTGTGGTAACCATTGTGAAGTGTAGAGTTACCATTGTGTGGTAACCACTGTAAAGTGTACAATTCCCATTGTGTGGTAGTAACCGTTGTAAAGTGTACAGTTACCATTGAGTTGGAACCATTGTGAAGTGTACAGTTCCCATTGTGTGGTAGCCATTAAGAAGTGTACAGTTATCATTGTATGGGAACCATTGTGAAGGGTACAGTTCCCATTGTGTGGTAATCATTGGAAAGTGTACAGTTCCCGTTATGTGTAACCATTGTGAAGTGTTCAGTTTTTATTGTGTGGTAACCATTGTGAAGTGTAGAGTTACCATTGTGTGGTAAAGATTCCGAAGTGTACAGTTTCCGTTGTATGGTTACCATTGTAAAGTGTACAGTTACCATTGTGTGGTAACCACTGTGAAGAGTGCAGTTACCATTGTGTGGTAACCATTGTGAAGTGTACAGTTATTATTGTGTGGTAACCATTGTGAAGGGTACAGTTACCATTGTGTGGTAACCATTGTCGATTTTAGAGTTTCTATTTCTAGTAACCATTGTCAAGTGTACAGTTACCATCGTCAAGTAACCATTGTGATGTGTACAGTTCCCATTGTGTGGTAAGCATTGTGAAGTGTACATTTACCATTTTGTGGAAACCATTGTAAAGTGTACAGTTCCCATTGCGTGGTAACCATTGTGAAGTGTACAGTTATTATTGTTTGGAAACCATTGTAAGGTTTACAGTTCCGATTGTGTGGTAACGATAATGAAGTGTACAGTTTCCATTGTGTGTAACCATTGTGAAGCGTACAATTTTTACTGTGTGGTAACTATTGTGACGTGTACAGTTACCATTGTGTGGTAACCGCTGTGAAGTGTACAGTTCCCATTGTGTGGTAACCGCTGTGAAGTGTAGAGTCCCAACTGTGTGGTAACCATTGTGAAGTGTACCATTCCCATTGTGTGGTAACCATTGTCAAGTGTACAGTTCCCATGATGTGGTAAAAATTGTGAATTGTACACTTCCCATTGTGTGGTAACAATTGTGAAGTGTACAGTTCCATTTGTGTGTAATCATTGTGAAGTGTACAGTTCCTGTTTTGTGGTAACCACGGTGAAGTGTGCAGTTTCGTTTTTGGGTGACCGCTGAGAAATGTAGATTTACCATTGTGTGTAACCATTGTGAAGTGTACAGTTCCCATTGTGTTTAACCATAGTGAAGTGTACAGATTTCATTGTGTTGTAACCATTCTGAAGTGTAGAGCTCCCCTTGTGTGTAACCATTGTGATGTGTACAGTCACCATTGTGTGGTACACATTGTAAAGTGTACAGTTCCCATAGTGTGTAACCATTGTGAAAAGTAAAGTTACCATTGTGTGGTGACCGCTGCAAAGTGTACAGATCCCATTGTGTGGTAACCATTGTGAAGTGTAGAGTTTCCATTGTGAGCTAACCACTGCAAAGTGTACAGTTTCCATTGTGTGGTAACCGTTGTGAAGTGTACAGTTATCATTGTGTTTTAACCATTGTGAAGTGTACAGTTTCCTTTGTTTGTAACCATTGTGAAGTGTAAAGTTCCAATTGTGTGGTAACCATCGTGAAGTGCACTTTTCCCATTGTCCGTAACCATTGTAAACTGTACATTTACCATTGTGTGGGAACCATTGTGAAGTGTAAAGTTTCCATTGTGTCATAAGCATTGTGAAGTGTAAAGTTCCCATTGTGTGGTAACCAGTGTGAAGACTACAGTTCTCATAGTGTGTAACCATTGTGAAGTGTACAGTTTTCATTGTGTGGTAACTATTGTGAAGGGTACAGTTTCCATTGTCTGATAACCATTGTGAAGTGTACAGTTATTACTGTGTGGTAACCATTGTGAAATGCCCAGTTTCTATGGTGTGGTAACTGCTGTAAAGTGTACAGTTCCCACTGTGTGGTAACCATAGTGAAGTGTACAGTTCCGATTATGTGGGAACTATTGTGAAGTGTAGAGCTCTTATTGTGTGTAACCATTGTGAAGTGTACAGTTACCATTGTGTGGTAACTGCTGTGAAGTGCACAGTTCCCATTATGTGGGAACAATTGTGAAGTGTAGAGCTCTCATTGTGTGTAACCATTGTGACGTGCACAGTTCCCATTGTGTGGTAACCATTGTGAAGTGTAGAGTTACCACTGTGTGGTAACCACTGTGAAGTGTACAGTTCCCATTGTGTGGTAACCATTGTGAAGTGTAGAGTTTCCATTGTGAGGTAACCACTGTGAAGTGTACAGTTACCATTGTGTGGTAACCATTTTTAAGTATACAATTACCATTGTGTGTAACCATTGTAAAGTTTACAGTTCTCATTGTGTGGTAACAACTGTAAAGTGTACGGTTTCCATTGTGTGGTAAATGCTGCGAAGTGTAGAGTTCTTATTATGTGGTATCCATTGCGAAGTGTACAGTTTCCATTGTGTGGTAACCATTGTGAAGTGTAGAGTTTACATTGTGTGTAACCATTGTGAAGTGTACAGTTACCATTGTGTTGTAACCACTGTGAAGTGTACAGTTACCATTGTGTGGGAAGCATTGCGAAGTGTACAGTTCCCATTGTGTGGTATCCATTGCGAAGTGTACAGTTCCCATTCTGTGGTAACCATTGTGAAGTGTACAGTTCCCATTGTGAGGTAACAGTTTAGAAGTGTACAGTTCCCATTGTGTGGTAACCGCTGCAAAGTGTGCAGTTACCATAGTGTGGTAACCATTGTGAAGCGTACAGTTCCCATTGTGTGGGAACCATTGCGAAGTGCACAGTTCTCATTCTGTGGTGACCATTGCGAAGGGTAAAGTTGCGATTGTGTGGTAATCATAGTGAAGTGTACAGTTACCATTGTGTGGTCAACATTGTGAAGTGTACAGTTTTCATTTTGTGGTAAAAATTTTGAAGTGTACAGTTCTTATTGTGTGGTAATCGCTGTAAAGTGTAGAGTTTCCATTGTGTGGGAACCATTGCGAAGTGTACAGTTCCCATTCTGTGGGAACCACTGCGAAGTGTACAGTTACCATTGGGTGGTAACCATTGTGAAGTGTATGCTTATTATTGTTTGATAACGATTGTGAAGTGTACAGTTTCCATTGTGTAGTAACCATTGTGAAGTGTACAGTTTCCATTGTGTAGTAAGCATTGTAAAGTGTAGAGTTTCCATTGTGTGGTAAACGCTGTGAAGTGTACAGTTTTCATTGTGTGGTAATCGATACGAAGTGTGCAGTTCCCATTGTGTGGTAACCTTTGCAAACAGTACAGTTCCAATTCCTTGGTAAGTATTGAGAAATGTACAGTTTCCATTGTGTGTAACCATTGTGAAATGTACAGTTCTCTTAGTGTTTAACTATTGTGAAGTGTGTGGTTCCTATTGTGTGGCAACTGCTGTGGAGTGTATAGTTACAATTGTGTGTAACCATTGTGAAGTGTACAGTTACCATTGTGTGGTACCCATTGTGAAGTGTACAGTTCCCATTGTGTGTAACCATTGTGAAGTGTAGAGTTATCATTGTGTGTAACCATTGTGAAGTGGAGAGTTCCCATTGTGTGGTAACTGCTGTGATGGGTACAGGTCCCATTGTGTGGTAACCATTGTGAAGTGTACAGTTCCCATTGTGTTTAACCATTGGAAAGTGTACAGTTCCCATTGTGTGGTAACAATTGTGAAGTGCACAGTTCCCATTGTGTGTAACCATTGTGAAGTACAGTTTCCATTGGGTGCTAACCATTGTGAAGTGTACAGTTACCATTGTGTAATAACCGCTGTGAAGCTTACAGTAACCCTTGTGTGTAACCACTGTGAAGTGTACAGTTCTTATTGTGTGGGAACCATTGTGAAGTGTCCAGTCCCCATTGTTTGGGAACCATTGTGAAGTGTACAGTTTTCATTTTGTGGTAAAAATTTTGAAGTGTACAATTCTTACTGTGTGGTAACGATTGTGAAATGTACAGTTACCACTGTGTGATAACCATTGTGAAGTGTACAGTTCCAATTGTGTGGTAACCATTGTAAGGTGCACAGTTTAAATTGTGTGGTAACTACTGTGAAGTGTACAGTTATTACTGTGTGGTAACCATTGTGAAATGCCCAGTTTCTATGGTGTGGTAGCTGCTGTAAAGTGTACAGTTCCCACTGTGTGGTAACCATAGTGAAGTGTACAGTTCCGATTATGTGGGAACTATTGTGAAGTGTAGAGCTCTTATTGTGTGTAACCATTGTGAAGTGTACAGTTACCATTGTGTGGTAACTGCTGTGAAGTGCACAGTTCCCATTATGTGGGAACAATTGTGAAGTGTAGAGCTCTCATTGTGTGTAACCATTGTGACGTGCACAGTTCCCATTGTGTGGTAACCATTGTGAAGTGTAGAGTTTCCATTGTGAGGTAACCACTGTGAAGTGTACAGTTCCCATTGTGTGGTAACCATTGTGAAGTGTAGAGTTTCCATTGTGAGGTAACCACTGTGAAGTGTACAGTTACCATTGTGTGGTAACCATTTTTAAGTGTACAATTACCATTGTGTGTAACCATTGTAAAGTTTACAGTTCTCATTGTGTGGCAACAACTGTAATGTGTACGGTTTCCATTGTGTGGTAAATGCTGCGAAGTGTAGAGTTTTTATTATGTGGTATCCATTGCGAAGTGTGCAGTTTCCATTGTGTGGTAACCATTGTGAAGTGTAGAGTTTACATTGTGTGTAACCATGGCGAAGTGTACAGTTACCATTGTGTTGTAACCACTGTGAAGCGTACAGTTACCATTGTGTTGTAACGATTGTCAATTTTAGAGTTTCCATTTCTAGTAACCATTGTCAAGTGTACAGTTACCATCGTCAAGTAACCATTGTAATGTGTACAGTTCCCATTGTGTGGTAAGCATTGTGAAGTGTACATTTACCATTTTGTGGAAACCATTGTAAAGTGTACAGTTCCCATTGCGTGGTAACCATTGTGAAGTGTACAGTTATTATTGTTTGGAAACCATTGTAAAATTTACAGTTCCGATTGTGTGGCAACGATGGTGAAGTGTACAGTTTCCATTGTGTGTAACCATTGTGAAGCGTACAATTTTTACTGTGTGGTAACTATTGTGACGTGTACAGTTACCATTGTGTGGTAACCGCTGTGAGGTGTACAGTTCCCATTGTGTGGTAACCGCTGTGAAGTGTAGAGTTCCAACTGTGTGGTAACCATTGTGAAGTGTACCATTCCCATTGTGTGGTAACCATTGTCAAGTGTACAGTTCCCATGATGTGGTAAAAATTGTGAATTGTACATTTCCCATTGTGTGGTAACAATTGTGAAGTGTACAGTTCCATTTGTGTGTAATCATTGTGAAGTGTACAGTTCCTGTTTTGTGGTAACCACGGTGAAGTGTGCAGTTTCGTTTTTGGGGTGACCGCTGAGAAATGTAGATTTACCATTGTGTGTAACCATTGTGAAGTGTACAGTTCCCATTGTGTTTAACCATAGTGAAGTGTCCAGATTTCATTGTGTTGTAACCATTCTGAAGTGTAGAGCTCCCCTTGTGTGTAACCATTGTGATGTGTACAGTCACCATTGTGTGGTACCCATTGTAAAGTGTACAGTTCCCATAGTGTGTAGCCATTGTGAAAAGTAAAGTTACCATTGTGTGGTGACCGCTGCAAAGTGTACAGATCCCATTGTGTGGTAACCATTGTGAAGTGTAGAGTTTCCATTGTGAGCTAACCACTGCAAAGTGTACAGTTTCCATTGTGTGGTAACCGTTGTGAAGTGTACAGTTATCATTGTGTTTTAACCATTGTGAAGTGTACAGTTTCCTTTGTTTGTAACCATTGTGAAGTGTAAAGTTCCAATTGTGTGGTAACCATCGTGAAGTGCACTTTTCCCATTGTCCGTAACCATTGTAAACTGTACATTTACCATTGTGTGGGAACCATTGTGAAGTGTAAAGTTTCCATTGTGTCATAAGCATTGTGAAGTGTAAAGTTCCCATTGTGTGGTAACCAGTGTGAAGCCTACAGTTCTCATAGTGTGTAACCATTGTGAAGTGTACAGTTTTCATTGTGTGGTAACTATTGTGAAGGGTACAGTTTCCATTGTCTGATAACCATTGTGAAGTGTACAGTTATTACTGTGTGGTAACCATTGTGAAATGCCCAGTTTCTATGGTGTGGTAACTGCTGTAAAGTGTACAGTTCCCACTGTGTGGTAACCATAGTGAAGTGTACAGTTCCGATTATGTGGGAACTATTGTGAAGTGTAGAGCTCTTATTGTGTGTAACCATTGTGAAGTGTACAGTTACCATTGTGTGGTAACTGCTGTGAAGTGCACAGTTCCCATTATGTGGGAACAATTGTGAAGTGTAGAGCTCTCATTGTGTGTAACCATTGTGACGTGCACAGTTCCCATTGTGTGGTAACCATTGTGAAGTCTAGAGTTACCATTGTGTGGTAACCACTGTGAAGTGTACAGTTCCCATTGTGTGGTAACCATTGTGAAGTGTAGAGTTTCCATGGTGAGGTAACCACTGTGAAGTGTACAGTTACCATTGTGTGGTAACCATTTTTAAGTGTACAATTACCATTTTGTGTAACCATTGTAAAGTTTACAGTTCTCATTGTGTGGTAACAACTGTAAAGTGTACGGTTTCCATTGTGTGGTAAATGCTGCGAAGTGTAGAGTTCTTATTATGTGGTATCCATTGCGAAGTGTACAGTTTCCATTGTGTGGTAACCATTGTGAAGTGTAGAGTTTACATTGTGTGTAACCATTGCGAAGTGTACAGTTACCATTGTGTTGTAACCACTGTGAAGTGTACAGTTCCCATTGTGTGGGAAGCATTGCGAAGTGTACAGTTCCCATTGTGTGGTATCCATTGCGAAGTGTACAGTTCCCATTCTGTGGTAACCATTGTGAAGTGTACAGTTCCCATTGTGAGGTAACAGTTTAGAAGTGTACAGTTCCCATTGTGTGGTAACCGCTGCAAAGTGTGCAGTTACCATAGTGTGGTAACCATTGTGAAGCGTACAGTTCCCATTGTGTGGGAACCATTGCAAAGTGCACAGTTCTCATTCTGTGGTGACCATTGCGAAGGGTAAAGTTGCAATTGTGTGGTAATCATAGTGAAGTGTACAGTTACCATTGTGTGGTCAACATTGTGAAGTGTACAGTTCCCATTGTGTGGTAACATTATGAAGGTTACAGTTACCATTGTGTGCTAACCATTGAGAAGTGTAAAGTTTCCATTGTGTTGTAACACCTGTGAAGTGTGCAGTTCTCATTGTGTAAGATTTTCATTGTATGGTAACCGTTGTGTACTGTACAGTTACCATTGTGTGGTAATATCTGTGAGCTGTAAATTTCCCATTGTGTGGTGACCATTGTGAAGTGTACAGTTACTATTGTGTGTAATCATTGTGAAGTGTACAGTTCCCATTGTCTGGTCACCATGGTGAAGTGTACAGTTTCCATTGTGTGGTAATCATTTGGAAGTGTACAATTTTTATTGTGTGGTAAACATTTTAAAGTGTACACTTACCGTTTTTTTGTAACCACTGTGAAGTGTACAGTTTCCATTATGTGGTAATCATTTTGAAGTGTACTATTCCCATTGTGTGTAACAATTGTGAAGTGTACAGTTTCCATTGTGTAGTAACTGCTGTGAAGTGTACAGTTACAATTGTGTGTAACCATTGTGAAGTGTAAAGTTTCCTTTTTATGTAACCATTGTGAAGTGTAGTTTCCATTGTGTGGTAACAATTTTGAAGTGTACCGTTCCCATTGTGTGGTAACCGCTGTTAAGTGTAGAGTCTCCATTGTGTTTTAATTATTGTAAAGTACCAAAAAACGGGTACTGTACAATTCACAATGGTTACCACACAATAGTAACTGTACATTTCACAATCGTTACCACACAATGGTACTTGTACAGTGCGCAATTCTTACCACAAAAGGGAAACTGTACACTTCACAGCAATTACCACACAATGGAGACTGTACACTTCACCATGGTTATTACACAATGGAAACTGTACAATTCACAATTGTTACCACACAATGGGAACTCTATATTTCACAATGGTTAGACACAGTGGGAACTCTGCACTTCACAATGGTTCCAACACAATGGAAACTGAACACTTCACAATGGTAACCACAGAATGGGAACTGTACACTTCACAATCATTACACACAATAAAAACTGTACACTTCACAATTGTTTTCACACAATGGGAATTGAACCCTTCACAATGGTTTCCACACAATGAAAACTGTACACTTCGAAGATGGCGCTGAGAACAACCCAGGATTGGAGCTTGCGTTGTGCCCGCGGAGAGGTGAGTCTGAGCTGCATTTCCAGACTGATCTTTGTTGCCCATGGAACGGGGAAATTCCCAAGTGAAGAGGAGACGCGGGATGCCAGGCAGAACCTCCGCCTGGCGAAGCCGGCAGCTGGGGTGGCGGTGGCCGGCCCTGCCCAGTGCTCCTTACAGGGCGCGCTTGTCCGGGTGCCCTGTTGAACTGGCAACTGGAGACGTGAGAGGGCTGGACTTGAGACTGAGCTAGACTGGGACAGTGGGCCAGCCCAGGGGATTGCCGAGACAGAGCGTTAGGGGTGGCCTAGTGGGACGAACAAAACCGCGATCTCAAACAAGCCCCATGCAGACGGCCCGAGACGCTCTGTGGGGGAGGGGTGGCCACCATTACCGAGGCAACCCGCCCTGAGATACACGCCCACTGCTGACGCAGCCTGCCGTTGCTGAGGCAACCCGCTACAACAGAGAGTCTCCGCCGGAGAACGTGGCAGAGAGCACAGCAGAACAGCGGAGCCAGGGCGAGCCTCACGACAGCAGGGCGGAACCTCGGCAGGCAAACAGTGGCTAGTCTGTGTCCTAGCCGGGCAGGACCTCAACGGACATCCAAAAATAAAGCCCAAACCCCTCAACACAGAGAAAAAAAAAGGGTTTTTTTAATGAACTCTGTTGCAGCAGAATCAAACATGGCATCCTAACAGCCCTGAATGAACAACAGAGCTCACAGCTCAGCAATTAAGCCCCTATAAAGTACAAACTGTCTCCTCAAGCAGCTCCCTGACCCCTCTATATCCAAAAGACTGACATTAGGCAGGCATCATCCTGGGACAAAGATAGCAGAAAAAGAAACTGGTAGCATCCCTCGCTGTGCCACGGCTACTAGAGGTGCACCCCAGACAAGCAGGGTCTGGAGCGGACCTCAACAGTCGTACAGCGAAGGGGCTAGACTGGTAGAAGGAAAATCAAGCAACAGAAATACTTCATCATCAACATTCTGGGTGTCCACTCAGAGACCCAAACGAAAAGTCAGCAACTACGCAGACGACCAGCGGACAAATCCACAAAGATGGGAAGAAACCAGCGCAAAAAGGAGGAAAACACCCGAAACCAGAACACATCGCCTCCTAGAAAGGACCAAGACTCCTCACCAGCAAGGGAACAAAGCTGGACGGAGAATGACTGTGACGAAATGACGGAATTAGACTTCAGAAGATGGATAATGAGAAACTTTTGTGAGCTAAAAGATCATGTATTAAATCAATGCAAAGAAACTAAGAACCTTGAAAAAAGATTTGAAAAAAGATTCGAGGAAATGATAACAAGAATGGATACCTTAGAGAGGAATATGAATGAATTAAAGGAGCTGAAAAACACAATACGAGAACTTCGCGAAGCAAACGCAAGTTTCAATAGCCGAATTGACCAAGCAGAAGAAAGAATATCTGAAGTCGAAGACCAACTCAATGAAATAAAACGAGAAACCAAGATCAGAGAAAAAAGCGCAAAAAGGAATGAACAAAGTCTCCGAGAAATGTGGGACTATGTGAAAAGACCTAACCAACGTTTGATAGGTGTACCAGAAGGGGACGAAGAGAATGAATCCCAGCTGGAAAATACTCTTCAGGACATCATCCAGGAAAATTTCCCCCACCTAGCAAGACAAGCCAACACTCAATTGCAGGAAATACAGAGAACACCACTAAGATATTCCACAAGAAGAGCAACCCCAAGGCACATAATCGTCAGATTCAACAGGGTTGAAATAAAGGAGAGAATACTAAGGGCAGCCAGAGAGAAAGGTCGGGTCACCCACAAAGGGAAGCCCATCAGACTCACAGCAGATCTCTCGGCAGAAACACTACAAGCCAGAAGAGAGTGGGGGCCAATATTCAACATTCTTAAAGAAAAGAACTTTCAACCCAGAATTTCATATCCAGCCAAACTGAGCTTCAGAAGTGAAGGAAGAATAAAATCCTTTGTGAACAAGCAAGTACTCAGAGATTTTGTCACCACCAGGCCTGCTTTACAAGAGCTCCTAAAAGAGGCACTACACATAGAAAGGATCAATCAGTACCAGCCATTCCAAAATCACACTGAACGCTAAAGAGCTTCAATATAATGAAGAATCTACAACAATTAACAGGCAAAACAGCCACTTAGAATCAAAATGGCAGTATCAAATTCACACATAACAATATTAACCCTAAATGTAAATGGACTAAATGCACCAATCAAAAGACACAGACTGGCAAATTGGATAAAAATCCAAAACCCATCAGTGTGCTGTATCCAGGAAACCCATCTCACATGCAAGGATACACAGAGGCTCAAAATAAATGGATGGAGGAAGATTTGCCAACCTAATGGAAAGCAAAAAAAAGCAGGAGTTGCAATTCTCATCTCTGATAAAATAGACTTTAAAGCAACAAAGATCAAAAGAGACAAAGAAGGCCATTACATAATGGTAAAAGGATCGATACAACAAGAAGAGCTAACGATCCTAAACATATATGGACCCAACACAGGAGCACCCAGATACATAAGGCAAGTTCTTAATGACTTACAGAAGGACTTAGACTCCCACACAATAATAGTGGGAGACTTTAACACTCCACTGTCAATATTAGACAGATCAACCAGACAGAAAATCAACAAGGATACCCAGGGCTTGAACTCAGACCTGGAGCAAGCAAACCTGGTGGACATTTACAGAACTCTCCACCCCAAATCCACAGAATATACATTCTTCTCAGCACCACATCACACCTACTCTAAAATTGACCACATAATTGGAAGTAAAGCACTGCTCAACAAATGCAAAACAACTGAAATCATAACCAACAGCCTCTCAGACCATAGTGCAATCAAGTTAGAACTCAGAATTCAGAAACCGACCCAGAACCGCACAGCTTCATGGAAACTGAACAACTGGCTCTTGAATGTTGACTGGGTAAACAACGAAATGAAGGCAGAAATAAAGAAGTTCTTCGAAACCAATGAGAATGAAGACACAACGTGCCAGAACCTCTGGGACACATTTAAAGCAGTCTCTAGAGGAAAGTATATAGCAATAAGTGCTCATATGAGGAGAATGGAGAGATCCAAAATTGACACCCTATCGTCAAAATTGAAAGAGCTAGAGGAGCAAGATCAACAAAACTCAAAACCCAGCAGAAGACAAGAAATTACTAAGATCAGAGCTGAGCTGAAGGAGATTGAGACACGAAAAACCCTTCAAAAATCAATAAATCCAAGAGCTGGTTTTTTGATAAGATCAACAAAATAGACAGACCACTAGCCAGATTGATTAAAAAGAAAAGAGAGAACAACCAAATAGATGCAATATTAAATGATAAAGGGGAAATCACCACAGATTCCACAGAAATTCAAACCATCATGAGAGAATATTACAAACAACTCTATGCACATAAACTAGTAAACCTGGAAGAAATGGATAAATTCCTGGACTCCTGTGTCCTCCCAAGCCTAAACCAGGAGGAAGCTGAAACTATGAATAGACCAATAACAAGGTCTGAAGTTGAGGCAGCAATTAAGAGCCTACCTCACAAAAAAAGCCCAGGTCCAGATGGGTTCACAGCCGAATTCTACCAGACACACAAGGAGGAGCTGGTACCATTCCTTCTAAAACTATTTCAAACAATCCAAAAAGAGGGAATCCTTCCCAAATCATTTTATGAGACCAACATCATCCTGATACCAAAACCCGGCAGAGACCCAACGAGAAAAGAAAACTTCAGGCCAATATCCATGATGAACATAGATGCAAAAATCTTCAATAAAATATTGGCAAGCCGATTGCAACAGCAAATCAAAAAACTTATTCATCATGATCAAGTAGGATTCATCCCGGGGATGCAAGGCTGGTTCAACATACGCAAGTCTATCAACGTAATTCACCACATAAACAGAACCAAAAACAAAAACCACATGATTATCTCAATTGACGCAGAGAAGGCATTTGACAAAATTCAACAGCCCTTTATGCTAAAAACCCTCAATAAACTCGGTATCGATGGAACGTATCTCAAAGTAATAAAAGCTATTTATGACAAACCAACAGCCAATATCATACTGAATGGGCAAAAACTGGAAGCATTCCCTTTGAAATCTGGTACTAGACAAGGATGCCCTCTCTCACCACTCCTATTCAATATAGTACTGGAAGTTCTAGCCACAGCAATCAGGCAAGAAAAAGAAATAAAGGGTATTCAAATAGGAAAGGTGGAAGTCAAATTGTCTCTATTTGCAGACGACATGATAGTATACCTAGAAGACCCCATCGCCTCAGCCCAAAAACTCCTGAAACTGATAAACAACTTCAGCAAAGTCTCAGGATATAAAATCAATGTGCAAAAATCACAAGCATTCGTCTACACCAATAACAGACTTAAAGAAAGCCAAATCAAGAGCGAACTGCCATTCGCAATTGCTACAAATAGAATAAAATACCTTGGAATACAACTCACAAGGAACGTAAGGGACCTCTTCAAGGAGAACTACAAACCACTGCTCAACGAAATCAGAGAGGACACAAACAGATGGAGAAACATTCCATGTTCATGGTTAGGAAGAATTAATATCGTGAAAATGGCTATACTGCCCAAAGTAATTTACAGAATCAACGCTATCCCCATCAAGCTACCATTCACTTTCTTCACAGAACTGGAAAAAACCACCATGAACTTCATATGGAACCAAAAGAGAGCCCGCATAGCCCAGTCAATTCTAAGCAAAACGAACACAGCGGGGGGCATCACACTACCGGATTTCAAACTATACTACAAGGCTACAGTAATCAAAACAGCATGGTACTGGTACCAAAACAGAGATATAGACCAATGGAACAAAACAGAGGCACCGGAGGCAACACAACATACATACAACTATACAATCTTTGATAAACCTGACAAAAACAAGCAATGGGGCAAGGATTCCATGTTTAATAAATGGTGTTCGGAAAACTGGCTAGCCATGTGCAGAAAGCAGAAACTGGACCCCTTCCTGACACCTTACACTAAAATTGACTCCAGATGGATTAAAGACTTAAACATAAGACCTGGCACCATAAAAACCCTAGAAGGAAATCTAGGCAAAACTATCCAGGACATAGGAGTAGGCAAGGACTTCATGAACAAAACACCAAGAGCATTGGCAACAAAAGCCAAAATAGACAAATGGGACCTAATGAAACTCCACAGCTTCTGCACGGCAAAAGAAACAGTCACTAGAGTGGATCGGCAACCAACAGAATGGGAAAAAATTTTCGCAGTCTACCCATCTGACTAAGGGCTGATATCCAGAATTTACAAACAACTCAAGCAGATTTACAGAAAAAAAACAAACAAGCCCATTCAAAAGTGGGCAAAGGATATGAACAGATACTTTACGAAAGAAGACATATATGAGGCCAACAATCATATGAAAAAATGCTCATCGTCACTGGTCATCAGAGAGATGCAGATCAAAACCACATTGAGATACCATCTCAGGCCAGTTAGAATGGCGATCATTAAAAAATCTGGAGACAACAGATGCTGGAGAGGATGTGGAGAAAAAGGAACACTTTTACACTGTTGGTGGGAGTGTAAATTAGTTCAACCATTGTGGAAGACAGTGTGGCGATTCCTCAAGGCCTTAGAAATAGAAATTCCATTTGACCCAGCAATCCCATTACTGGGTATATATCCAAAAGACTATAAATCGTTCTACTATAAGGACACATGTACACGAATGTTCATTGCAGCACTGTTTACAATAGCAAAGACCTGGAATCAACCCAAATGCCCATTGATAATAGACTGGATTGGAAAAATGTGGCACATATACACCATGGAATATTATGCAGCAATCAGAAATGATGAGTTCGTGTCGTTTGTAGGGACATGAATGAATCTGGAAAACATTATCCTCAGCAAACTGACACAAGAACAGAAAATGAAACACCGCATATTCTCACTCATAGGTGGGTGATGAAAAATGAGAACACATGGACACAGAAAGGGGAGTACTAAACACTGGGGTCTATTGGGGGGAAAAGGGGAGGGCCAGTGGGAGGGGGAGGTGGGGAGGGATAGCCTGGGGAGAAATGCCAAATGTGGGTGAAGGGGAGAAGAAAAGCAAAGCACACTGCCATGTGTGTACCTACGCAACTCTCTTGCATGCTCTGCTCATGTACCCCAAAACCTATAATCCAATAAAAAATAAAAAAAAAAATTGTGAATTGTACATTTCCCATTGTGTTGTAACAATTGTGAGGTGTACAGTTCCATGTGTGTGTAATCATTGTGAAGTGTACAGTTCCTATTTTGTGGTAACCACGGTGAAGTGTGCAGTTTCGTTTTTGGGGTGACCGCTGAGAAATGTAGATTTACCATTGTGTGTAACCATTGTGAAGTGTACAGTTCCCATTGTGTTTAACCATAGTGAAGTGTAGAGATTTCATTGTGTTGTAACCATTCTGAAGTGTAGAGCTCCCCTTGTGTGTAACCATTGTGATGTGTACAGTCACCATTGTGTGGTACCTATTGTAAAGTGTAACGTTCCCATAGTGTGTATCCATTGTGAGAAGTAAAGTTACCATTCTGTGGTGACCGCTGCAAAGTGTACAGATCCCATTGTGTGGTAACCATTGTGAAGTGTAGAGTTTCCATTGTGAGCTAACCACTGCAAAGTGTACAGTTTCCATTGTGTGGTAACCGTTGTGAAGTGTACAGTTATCATTGTGTTTTAACCATTGTGAAGTGTACAGTTTCCTTTGTTTGTAACCATTGTGAAGTGTAAAGTTCCAATTGTGTGGTAACCATCGTGAAGTGCACTTTTCCCATTGTCCGTAACCATTGTAAACTGTACATTTACCATTGTGTGGGAACCATTGTGAAGTGTAAAGTTTCCATTGTGTCATAAGCATTGTGAAGTGTAAAGTTCCCATTGTGTGGTAACCATTGTGAAACCTACAGTTCTCATAGTGTGTAACCATTGTGAAGTGTACAGTTTTCATTGTGTGGTAACTATTGTGAAGGGTACAGTTTCCATTGTCTGATAAAAATTGTGAAGTGTACAGTTATTACTGTGTGGTAACCATTGTGAAATGCCCAGTTTCTATGGTGTGGTAACTGCTGTAAAGTATACAGTTCCCACTGTGTGGTAACCATAGTGAAGGGTACAGTTCCGATTATGTGGGAACTATTGTGAAGTGTAGAGCTCTTATTGTGTGTAACCATTGTGAAGTGTACAGTTACCATTGTGTGGTAACTGCTGTGAAGTGCACAGTTCCCATTATGTGGGAACAATTGTGAAGTGTAGAGCTCTCATTGTGTGTAACCATTGTGACGTGCACAGTTCCCATTGTGTGGTAACCATTGTGAAGTGTAGAGTTACCATTGTGTGGTAACCACTGTGAAGTGTAAAGTTCCCATTGTGTGGTAACCATTGTGAAGTGTAGGGTTTCCATTGTGAGGTAACCACTGTGAAGTGTACAGTTACCATTGTGTGGTAACCATATTTAAGTGTACAATTACCATTGTGTGTAACCATTGTAAAGTTTACAGTTCTCATTGTGTGGTAACAACTGTAAAGTGTACGGTTTCCATTGTGTGGTAAATGCTGCGAAGTGTAGAGTTCTTATTATGTGGTATCCATTGCGAAGTGTACAGTTTCCATTGTGTGGTAACCATTGTGAAGTGTAGAGTTTACATTGTGTGTAACCATTGCGAAGTGTACAGTTACCATTGTGTTGTAACCACTGTGAAGTGTACAGTTCCCATTGTGTGGGAAGCATTGCGAAGTGTACAGTTCCCATTGTGTGGTATCCATTGCGAAGTGTACAGTTCCCATTCTGTGGTAACCATTGTGAAGTGTACAGTTCCCATTGTGAGGTAACAGTTTAGAAGTGTACAGTTCCCATTGTGCGGTAACCGCTGCAAAGTGTGCAGTTACCATAGTGTGGTAACCATTGTGAAGCGTACAGTTCCCATTGTGTGGGAACCATTGCGAAGTGCACAGTTCTCATTCTGTGGTGACCATTGCGAAGGGTAAAGTTGCGATTGTGTGGTAATCATAGTGAAGTGTACAGTTACCATTGTGTGGCCAACATTGTGAAGTGTACAGTTCCCATTGTGTGGTAACATTATGAAGGGTACAGTTACCATTGTGTGCTAACCATTGAGAAGTGTAAAGTTTCCATTGTGTTGTAACACCTGTGAAGTGTGCAGTTCCCACTGTGCGATAACCATTGCGAAGTGGACAGTTCCCATTGTGTGGTGACCATTTTGAAATGCACAGTTACTATTGTGTGGTAACCATTGTGACGTGTAAAGTTCTCATTGTGTGGTAACCACTGCATAGTGTACACGTACAATTGTGTCATAACCATTATGAAGTGTACAGTTCCCATATGTGTGGTCACCAATGAGAAATGTAAAGTTCCCATTGTGTGGTGACCATTTTGAAGTGTACAGTTACCATTGCGTCGTAACCATTGGGACGTGTACAATTCCCATTGTGTGGTAGTAACCATTGTAAAGTGTACAGTTACCATTGAGTTGGAACCATTGTGAAGTGTACAGTTCCCATTGTGTGGTAACCATGATGAAGTGTACAGTTATCATTGTATGGGAAACATTGTGAAGGGTACAGTTCCCATTGTGTGGTAACCATTGGAAAGTGTACAGTTCCCATTATGTGTAACCATTGTAAAGTGTTCAGTTTTTATTGTGTGGTAACCATTGTGAAGTGTAGAGTTACCATTGTGTGGTAAAGACTCCGAAGTGTACAGTTTCAATTGTATGGTTACCATTGTTAAGTGTACAGTTACCATTGTGTGGTAACCATTGTGAAGTGTACAGTTATTATTGTGTGGTAACCATTTTGAGGGGTACAGTTACCATTGTGTGGTAACCATTGTCAATTTTAAAGTTCCCATTTTGAGTAACCATTGTCAAGTGTACAGTTACCATCGTCAAGTAACCATTGTGATGTGTACAGTTCCCAATGTGTGGTAAGCATTGTGAAGTGTACATTTACCATTTTGTGGAAACCATTGTAAAGTGTACAGTTCCCATCGCGTGGTAACCATTGTGAAGTGTACAGTTATTATTGTTTGGAAACCATTGTAAGGTTTACAGTTCCGATTGTGTGGTAACGATTGTGAAGTGTACAGTTTCCATTGTGTGTAACCATTCTGAAGCGGACAATTTTTATTGTGTTTTAACTATTGTGACGTGTAGAGTTACCATTGTGTGGTAACCGCTGTGAAGTGTACAGTTCCCATTGTGTGGTAACCGCTGTGAAGTGTAGAGTTCCAATTGTGTGGTAACCATTGTGAAGTGTACCATTCCCATTGTGTGGTAACCATTGTCAAGTGTACAGTTCCCATGATGTGGTAAAAATTGTGAATTGTACATTTCCCATTGTGTGGTAACAATTGTGAAGTGTACAGTTCCATTTGTGTGTAATCATTGTGAAGTGTACAGTTCCTGTTTTGTGGTAACCACGGTGAAGTGTGCAGTTTCGTTTTTGGGGTGACCGCTGAGAAATGTAGATTTACCATTGTGTGTAACCATTGTGAAGTGTACAGTTCCCATTGTGTTTAACCATAGTGAAGTGTACAGATTTCATTGTGTTGTAACCATTCTGAAGTGTAGAGCTCCCCTTGTGTGTAACCATTGTGATGTGTACAGTCACCACTGTGTGGTACCCATTGTAAAGTGTACAGTTCCCATAGTGTGTAGCCATTGTGAAAAGTAAAGTTACCATTGTGTGGTGACCGCTGCAAAGTGTACAGATCCCATTGTGTGGTAACCATTGTGAAGTGTAGAGTTTCCATTTTGAGCTAACCACTGCAAAGTGTACAGTTTCCATTGTGTGGTAACCGTTGTGAAGTGTACAGTTATCATTGTGTTTTAACCATTGTGAAGTGTACAGTTTCCTTTGTTTGTAACCATTGTGAAGTGTAAAGTTCCAATTGTGTGGTAACCATCGTGAAGTGCACTTTTCCCATTGTCCGTAACCATTGTAAACTGTACATTTACCATTGTGTGGGAACCATTGTGAAGTGTAAAGTTTCCATTGTGTCATAAGCATTGTGAAGTGTAAAGTTCCCATTGTGTGGTAACCATTGTGAAACCTACAGTTCTCATAGTGTGTAACCATTGTGAAGTGTACAGTTTTCATTGTGTGGTAACTATTGTGAAGGGTACAGTTTCCATTGTCTGATAACCATTGTGAAGTGTACAGTTATTACTGTGTGGTAACCATTGTGAAATGCCCAGTTTCTATGGTGTGGTAACTGCTGTAAAGTGTACAGTTCCCACTGTGTGGTAACCATAGTGAAGTGTACAGTTCCGATTATGTGGGAACTATTGTGAAGTGTAGAGCTCTTATTGTGTGTAACCATTGTGAAGTGTACAGTTACCATTGTGTGGTAACTGCTGTGAAGTGCACAGTTCCCATTATGTGGGAACAATTGTGAAGTGTAGAGCTCTCATTGTGTGTAACCATTGTGACGTGCACAGTTCCCATTGTGTGGTAACCATTGTGAAGTGTAGAGTTACCATTGCGTGGTAACCACTGTGGAGTGTACAGTTCCCATTGTGTGCTAACCATTGTGAAGTGTAGAGTTTCCATTGTGAGGTAACCACTGTGAAGTGTACAGTTACCATTGTGTGGTAACCATATTTAAGTGTACAATTACCATTGTGTGTAACCATTGTAAAGTTTACAGTTCTCATTGTGTGGTAACAACTGTAAAGTTTACGGTTTCCATTGTGTGGTAAATGCTGCGAAGTGTAGAGTTCTTATTATGTGGTATCCATTGCGAAGTGTACAGTTTCCATTGTGTGGTAACCATTGTGAAGTGTAGAGTTTACATTGTGTGTAACCATCATGAAGTGTACAGTTACCATTGTGTTGTAACCACTGTGAAGTGTACAGTTACCATTGCGTGGGAAGCATTGATAAGTGTACAGTTCCCATTGTGTGGTATCCATTGCGAAGTGTACAGTTCCCGTTCTCTGGTAACCATTGTGAAGTGTACAGTTTTCATTGTGTGAAAACGATCGTGAAGGGTACAGTTAACATGGTGTGGTAAAAATTGTCAAATGCAAAGTTCCCATTGTTTAGTAACCATTGTGAAGTGTACAGTTACCATCATGTGGTAACGATTGTGAAGTGTGCAGTTCTTTTCATGTGGTAATCATTGTGAAGTGTACAGTTACCATTGTGTTGACCTCATTGTGAAGTGTACATTTTTCATTGTGTGGTAACCATTGTGAAGTGTACAGTCACCATTGTATTGGAACAATCGTGAAGTGTACACTTTCTATTTGGTGGTAACCATTGTGAAGTGTGCAGTTCCCATTATGTGTAATCATTGTGAAGTGTATATTTTTATCGTTTGTTAACCATTGTGAAGTGCAAATGTACCATTGTGTGGTAACCGCTGTGAAGTGTAGAGTTCCCATTTCGGGGAAACTGTTGTTTAGTGTACAGTTCCCATGGTGTGTAAACATTGTGAAGTGTACAGTTTCCTTTGTGTGTAACTATTGTGACGTGTACAGTATTCATTGTGTGGGTACTATACTGAAGTGTATATTTACGGTTGTGTGGTAACCACTGTGAAGTGTATACTTTTCATTGTGGGTAACCATTGTGAAGTGTACAGTTCCCATTTTGCATTAACCATTGTGAAGGGTACAGTTCCCATTTTGTGCAACCACTGTGAAGTGCGCAGTTCCCATTGTGTGGTAACCATTGTGAAGTATAGAGTTACCATTGTGTCGTAACCACGGTGAAGTGTACAGTTTTCATTGTGTGTAAGCATTGTGATGTGTGCAATTCTTATTGTTTAATAACTGTGAAGTGTACAGTTCCCATTGTGCGTAACCATTGTGAAGTGTACAATTACCATTTTGTGGTAACCATTGTGAAGTGTCCAGTTTATATTGTGTTTAAGCATTAGAAAGTGTAGAGTTCCCATTGTGTGGGAACCATTGTGAAGTGTCCAGTTAATATTGTGTGTAACCATTGGGAATTATACAGTTCCCATTGTGTGGGAACCATTTTGAAGTGTACACTTCACATTATGTTGGAACCATTGTGAAGGGTACAGTTTTCATTGTGTGGTAAATATTGTGAAGTGTAACTTTCCCATTGCGTGGTAACCATTGTGAAGTGTACAGTTACCACTGTATGGTTACCATTGTGAAGTGTACGATTCCCATGGTGTGGTATGTTGTGAAGTGTACAGTTCCTATTGTGTGTTAACCATTGTGAAGTGTACAGTTCCCATTGTGTGGGAACCATTGTAAAGTGTAGAGTTCCCATTGTGTGTAACCATTGTGAAGTGTCCACTTCCCATTGCGTGGTAACCACTGTGACGTGTACAGTTACCATTGTGTGGTAACTGCTGTGAAGTGTACAGTTCCCATTGTGTGGGAACCATTGTGATGTGTACAGTTCTTATTGTGTGGGAACCATTGTGAAATGTAAACTTCAAATTGTGTGGTAATCATTGTGAAATTTACAGTTCCCATTGTGTGGTAGCCATTGTGAAGTGTACAGTTCCCATTGTGTGGAAACCATTGTGAAGGGTACAGTTACGATCATGTGGTAACCATTGTCAAGTGTAAAGTTCCCACTGTGTAGTAACCATTGTAAAGTGTACAGTTACCATCGTCTGGTAACCATTGTGGAGCGCAAACTTCCCATTATTTGGTAACCATTGTGAAGTATAAAGTTACCATTGTGTGGACACCATTGTAAAGTGTACAGATCCCATTCCATGGTAACAATTGTTAAGTGTACAGTCACCATTGTTTTGGAACCATTGTGAACTGTACAGTTCCCATTTTCTGGTAACCATTGTGAAGTGTACAGTTCCCATTTTGTGTAACCATTGTGAAGTGTACAGTATTTATTTTTGGTAACCATTGTGAAGTGTACAGTTCCCATAGTGTGTAACCATTTGGAAGGGCACAGTTCCCATTGCGTGGTAACCATTGTAAAGTTTACAGTACTTATTGTGTGTAAACATTTTGAAGTGTACAGTTCCCATTGTGTGGTAACCACTGTGAAGTGTAGAGTTTTCATTGTGTGTAAACATTGTGAAGTGTACAATTTTTATTGTGTGGTAACAATTGTGAAGTGTAAAGTTCTCACTGTATGGTAATCATTGTGAAGTGTACAGTTCCCATTGTGTGGGAACAATTGGGAACTGTACAGTTTTCATTGTGTGTAACGGTTGTGAAGTGTACGGTTCCCATTCTGTGGTAACCATGGTAAAGTGTACAGTTCCCATTATGTGGTGACCACTGTGAAGTGTAGAGTTACAACTGTGTATAACCATTGTGAAGTGTACAGTTTGCATTGTGTTTTACCATTGTGAAGTGTACAGTTCTTATTGTGTGGTGACCGCTGTGAAGTGTAGATCTACAATTGTGTGTAACCATTGTGAAGTGTACAGTTTGCATTGTGTTTAACCATTGTGAAGTGTACAGTTCCCATTGTGTTGTAACCATTCTGAAGTGTATAGTTCACCTTGTGTGTAACCACTGTGATGTGTACAGTTTCCATTGTGTGGTAACCGTTGTGAAGTGTACAGTTAGCATTGTGATGTAACCATTGTGAAGTGTACAGTTCCCATTGTGTGTAACTATTGTGAAGTGTACAGTTACCGTTATGTGGTAACCGCTGCAAAGTGTACAGATCCCATTGTGTGGTAACAATTGCGAAGTGCACATTTACCATGGTGTGCTAACCGCTGCAAAGTGTACATTTCCCACAGTGTGGTAACCGTTGTGAAGTGTACACTGATCACTGTGTGTTAACCATTATAAAGTGTACACTTCCCATTGTTTGTAACCATTGGGAAGTGTAAAGTTTACATTGTGTGATAACCATTGTGAAGTGTACAGTTCTTATTGTGTGGTAACCATCGTGAAGTTCAGAATTACCATTGTGTGGTAACCACTGTGAAGTGTACAGTTCCAATTGTGTGGTAACCATAATGAGGTGCACTGTTCCAATGGTATGGTAACTGCTGTGAAGTGTACAGTTCCCATTGTGTGGTAACCATTGAGAAGTGTACAGTTCCCCTTTTGTGGTAACTGCTGTGAAGTGTACAGTTACCATTGTGTGTAACCATTGTGAAATGTAAAGTTCTCATTGTGTGAAAATTATTGTGAAGTGTACGGTTACCATTGTGTGGTAACCGCTGTGAGGTGTACAGTTTTCATTGTGTTTAACCATTGTTAAGTGTACAGTTCGCATTGTGTGGTAACCATTGTAAAGGGTACAGTTTCCATTGTGTGGTAACCATTGTTACGTGTACAGTTCTTATTGTGTGGTAACCATTGTGAAGTGTACAGTTACCATTGTGTGGTTACCATTGTGAAGTGTACAGTTTTCATTGTGTGGTAATCATTGTAAAGTGTACAGTTTCCATTGTGTGTAACAATCGTGAAGTGTACAGTTTTAATTGTGTGATAACCATTGTGAAGTGTACAGTTACCTTTGTGTGGTAACCGCTGTGATGTGTACAGTTCCCATTGTCTGTAACCATTGTGAAGTGCACCGTTTCCATGGTGTTGTAACTGTTGAGAAGTGTAGAGTTACCATTGTGTGGTAACCTCTGTGAAGTGTACAGTAACATTCATAGGTAACCATTGTGAAGTGTTGAGTTCCCATTGTGTGGGAAACGTTATGACGTGTACAGTTTTTATTGTGTGGAAACCATTTTGAAGTGTACAGTTCTTATTGTGTTGTAACCATTGTGAAGTGTACAGTTACCACTGTGTGGTAACCATTGTGAAGTGTACAGTGCCCATTGTGTGGTAACCATTGAGAAGTGTACCATTCCCATCGTGTATAAACCATTGTGAAGTGTACAGTTCTCATTGTGTGTAACCATTGTGAAGTGTACAGTTTCCATTGTGTGGTAACCATTGTGAACTCAACAGTTACCATTTTGTGGTAACAATTGTGACGTGTACAGTTTCCATTTTGTGTTAATTGCTGTGAAGTGTACAGTTACCATTTCTTGGTAACCGTTGTGAAGTGTACAGTTACCATTTTGTGTAACAATTGTGAAGTGTACAGTTACCATTGTGTGTAACCATTGTGAAGTGTACAGTTCCCGTTGTGTGGTAACCATTGTGAGGTGTACAGTTCCCATTGTGTGGAAACAATTGTGAAGTGTACAGTTCCTATTGTTTGGGAACCATTGTGAAGTGTATAGTTTTCATTGTGTGGTAACAATTTTGAAGTGTACAGTTATTATTGTGTGGTAACTGCTGTGAAGTGCACAGTTATTACTGTGTCGTTACTTTTGTGAAGTGTACAGTCCCAATTGTGTGCAACCATTTTAAAGTGTACAGTTCCCATTGTGTGGTAACCATTGTGAAGTGTAGAATTACCATTGTGTGCTCACTGCTACAAAGTGTACAGTTCTCGTGTGAAAACCGTTGTGAAGTGTACAGTTATCATTGTGTGTAACCATTTTGAAGTGTCCAGTTCCCATTGTGTTTAACCATTGTTAAGCGTACATTTTCCATTTTGTGGTAACTGCTGTGAAGTGTAGAGTTACCATTGTGTAGTAACCGCTGTGAAGTGTACAGTTACCATTTTGTGGTAACCGCTGTTAAGTGTAGAGTTTCCATGGTGTGGGAACCATTGCGAAGTGTACAGTTCCAATTCTGTGGTAACCATTGCGAAGTGTACAGTTACCATTGTCTCGTAAATGTTGTGAAGTGTACAGTTATTATCGTGTGATAACGATTGTGAAGTGTACAGTTCACATACTGTTGTAACCATTGTGACATGTATAGTTCCCATTGTGTGTAACCATTTTAAATTGCACAGTTACCATTGTGTGGTATCCATTGTGATGTGTACAGTTCCCATTGTGCGGCAACCATTCTGAAGTGTACAGTTCCCATTGTGTGGTAAGCATTGTTAAGTGTACAGATCACATTGTGTGGTAATCATTGTGAAGTGTACAGTTACCTTCGTGTGGTAACCGCTGTGAAGTGTAGAGTTACCAATGTTCATAGCCATTGTTAAATGTACAGTTACCATTGTGTGTAACCATTGTGAAGTGTATAGTTCTCATTGTGTGGTAACAATTGTGAAGTGTACAGTTCCCATTATGTGGTAATCATTGTGAAGTGAAGAGTTTTATTGTGCGTAAGTATTATAAAGTGTACAGTTACCATTGTGTGGTAACCACTGTGAAGTGTACAGTTCCCATTGTGTTTAACCATGGGAAAGTTTACAGTTCCCATTGTGTGGTAATCATTGTGAAGTGTACAGTTCCAATTGTGTGTAACCATTGTGAATGCACAGTTTTCATTGTGTGGTAACCTTTGTGTAGTATAAAATTACCATTGCGTGGTAACCACTCTGAAGTGTACAGTTACCATTGTGTTGGAATCATTGTGAAGTGTACAGTTCCCATTATGTAATAACCATTGTGAAGTTTACATTTCCCATTGTGTGTAACCATTGTGAAGTGTATAGTTTTTATTGTGCGGTAACCATTGTGAAGTTTACAGTTACCATGGTGTGGTAACAGCTGTAATGTGTACAATTCCCATTGTTTGTAACAACTGTATAGTGTACAATTCTCATTATGTGGTAACCATTGTGAAGGGTACAGTTTTCATTGTGTGGTAACCATTGGAAACTGTACACTTACCATTGTGTGGTAACCATTGTTAAGTGTACATTTACCATTGTGTGGTAATTGCTGTCAAGTGTACAGTTACCATTGTGTGGTAACCGTTGTGAAGTGTACTGTTACCATTGTGTGTAACCATTGTAAAGTGCGCAGTTACCATTGTGTGTAACCATTGTAAAGTGTACAGTTCCCATTGTGTGGTAACCTTGTGAAGCGCACAGTTCTTATTCTGTGGTATCCATTGTGAAGTGTACAGTTCCAATTTTGAGAAAACCATTGTGAAGTGTATAGTTCCCATTGTGTGTAACCATTTTAAAGTGTACAGTTTCCATTGTGTGGTATCCATTGTGGATTGTACAGTTCCCATTGTGTGGTAACCTTGTGAAGCATACAGTTCCCATTCTGTGGTATCCATTGTGAAGTGTACAGTTCCATTTTTGAGGTAACCATTGCGAAGTGTATAATTCTCATTGTCTGTAACCATTTTAAAGTGTACAGTTTCCATTGTGTGGTATCCATTGTGAAGTGTACAGTTCCCATAGGGTGTACCCATTGTGAAGTGTACTATTCCCATTGTGTGGTAACAATTGTGAAGTGTACAGTTCACATTGTGTGGTAACAATTGTGAAGTGTACAGTCCTTTTTGTGTGTAACCATTGTGCCGTGTACGGTTCTCATTCTGTGGAAAACATGGTGAAGTGTTCAGTTCTCATTATGTGGTGACCACTGTGAAGTGCAGATTGACCATTGTGTGTAACAATTGTGGAGTGTAGAGTTCCCATTGTGTTTAGCCATTGTGAAGTGTACAGTTTCCATTGTGCTGTAACCATTTTATAGTGTAGAGTTCCCCTTTTATGTAATTATTGTGATGGTACAGTTACCATTGTGTGGTAACTGCTGTGAAGTGTACAGTTACAATTGTGTGGTTACCGCTGCATAGTATACAGATCCCATTGTGTGGTAACCATTGTGAAGTGTACAGTTACAATTGTGAGCTAAGTGCCACATAGTGTACAGTTCCCATTGTGTGGTCACCGTTGTGAAGTGTACAGTTATTGTGTGGTCACCATTGTAAAGCATAAATTTACGTTTCTGTGTAACCATTGTGAAGTGTACAGTTACCATTGTGTGGTAGCTATTGTGAAGTATACAGTACCGATTGTGTGTAACCATTGTGACGTGTACAGTTCCCATTGGGTGGTAACCGTTGTGAAGTGTACAGTTACCATTGTGTGGTAACAGCTGTGAAGTGTTCAGTTCTCATTGGGTATAACCATTGTGAAGTGTACAGTTTTCATTGTGTGGTGACCGCTGTGAAGTGTACAGTTACCATTGTGTGGTAACCATTGTAAAGTGTACAGTTCTTATTGTGTTTAACCATTGGAAAGTGTACAGTTCCCATTGTGTGGTAACCATTGCGAAGTGTACAGTACCCATTGTGTGTAACCATTGTGAAGTGTACAGTTCCCATTGTGTGGTAACCGTTGTAAAGTGTACAGTTTCCGTTTTGTGGTAACCGCTGTGAAGTGTACTGTTACAATTTTTGGTAACCATTGTGAAGTCTATAGTTCCCATTGTGTGCTAACCATTGTACAGTGTACAGTTCTCATTGTGTGGGAACCATTGTGAAGTGTACAGTTCCCATTTTGTGTAACCACTGTGAAGTGTACAGTTTTCATTGTGTGGCAACCATTGTGAAGTGTACAGTTACCATTGTGTGGTAACCACTGTAAGTTGTTCGGTTTCCATTGTGTGTAACCATTGTGAAGTGCGCAGTTTCCATTGTTTGGTAACCATTGTGAAGTGTACAGTTCCCATTGTGCATAACCATTGTGAAGTGTACAGTTACCATTTTGTGGTAACCATTTTGAAGTGTGCACCTCATATTGTGTGTAGCCATTGAAAAGTGTACAGTTCCCATGTTGTGGGAACCATTGTGAAGTGTCCAGTTAATATTGTGTGTAACCATTGGGAAGTGTACAATTCCAATTTTGTGGGAACCATTGTGAAGTGTTCAGTTCTTATTGTGTGAGAACCATTGTGAAATGTACAGTTTTCATTGTGTGGTAAATATTGTGAAGTGTACAGTTTCAATTTTTTGGTAACAATTGTGAAGTGTTCAGTTACCACTGTGTGGTTACCATTTTGAAGTGTACGATTTTCATGGTGTGGTAACAGCTGTGAAGGGTACAGTTTTTATTTTGTGGTAACCATTGTGAAGTGTATAGTTCCCATTGTGTGGGAAACATTTTAAGTGTAGAGTTCCCATTGTGTGTAACCATTGTGAACTGTACACTTCTTATTGCGTGGTAAATATTGTTAAGTGTACAGTTACCATTGGGTGGTAACTGATGAGAAGTGTATATTGCCCATTGTGTGGGAACCATTGTGATGTCTACAGTTTTCATTGTGTGGGAATTATTGTGAAATGTAAAGTTCAAATTGTGTGGTAAAAATTGTGAAGGGTACAGTTCCCAATATGTGTAACCATTGTGAGGTGTACACATTTTATGGTCTGGTAACCATTGTAAAGTGTACAGTTACCATTGTGTGGTAACCGCTGTGAAGTGTACAGTTTTCATTTTGTTTAACCATTTTGAATTGTACCATTCCCATTGTGTGGTAACACTTGTGAAGTGTACAGTTCCCATTGTTTGGTAACCATTGTGAAGTGTAGAGTTCCCATTGTGTGGTGACCATTGTGAAGTGTACTGTTCCCTTTGTGTGTAACCATTGTGAAGTGTACAGTTCCCATTGTGTGGTAATCGTTGTGAAGTGTACAGTTCCCATTGTGTCTTACCATAAGTAAGTTTACATTTTCCATTGTGTGGTAAGAATTTTGACGTGTGCAGTTACATTGTGTGTAACCATTGTGAAGTGTACAGTTCCCATTGTGTGGTAACCATTGTGAAGGGTACATTTACCATTGTGTGGTAACCATTGTCAAGTGTAAAATTCCCATTGTGTAGTAACCATTGTAAAGTGTAGTTACCATCCTCTGGTAACCATTGTGAAGTGTACAGTTCCCATTATGTGGTAACCATTGTGAAGTGCACAGTCACCATTGTGTGGACACCATTGTGAAGTGTACAGTTCCCATTGTGTGGTAACCATTGTGAAGTGTACAGTCACCATTGTCTGGATACCATTGTGAAGTGTACATTTCCCATTGTACATAACCGTTATGAAGTGTACAGTTACCATTCTTTGGTTACCATTGTGAAGTGTTTAGTTCATATTTTGTGTAACCATTGAAAAGTGTACTGTTCCCATTCTGTGATAACCATTGTGATGTGTGCAGTTCCCATTGTGTGTAACCATTGTGAAGTGTACAGTTCTCATTGTGTGCAACCATTCTGAAGTGTACAGGTTTCATTGTGTGGTGACAATTGTAAAGTGTACAGTTCCCATTTTGTGGGAACCATTGTGAAGTGTACAGTTCCCATTGTTTGGTAACCATTGTGAAGTGTACAGTTCCCATTGTGTGTAACCATTCTGAAGTGTGCAGGTTTCATTGTTTGGTGATTCTTGTGAAGTGTACAGTTACAATTGTGTGGAGACCACTGTGAATTGGACAGTTTCCATTGTATGTAACCATTGTGAAGTGCGCAGTTTCCATTGTTTGGTAACCATTGTGAAGTGTACAGTTTTCATTGTGCATAACCATTGTGAAGTGTAGAGTTACCATTTTGTGGTAACCATTGTGAAGTGTCCAGTTTATATTGTGTGTAACCATTGGGAAGTGTAAAGTTCCCATTTCGTGAAAACCATTGTAAAGTGTCCAGTTCATATTGTGTGTAACCTTTGGAAAGTGTACATTTTCCATTTTGGTGAAAACATTGTGAAGTGTAGTTTTCATTGTGTGGTAACCATTGTGAAGTGTATGGTTACCATTGTGTGGTAACCTCTGTGAAGTGTACAGTTACCATTGTGTGTGACAATTTTGAAGTGTACGGTTACCATTGTGTGTAACCATTATAAAGTGTACAGTTCCCATAGTATGGTAACCATTGTGAAGTGTACAGTTCCCATTGTGTGGTAACGATTGCGAATTGTACAGTTCCCATTGTGTTGTAAACATTGTAAAGTGCAGAGTTTCCATAGTGTGTAACCATTGGGAAGTGTACAGTTCCCATTGTATGGTAACCATTGTGAAGCGTACAGTTCTTTTTGTGTGTAACCATTTTGAAGTGTACAGTTCCCATTGTGTGGTAACCGCTGTGAAGGGTCGAGTTCCCATTGTGTGTAACCATTGTGAAGTGTTCCATTCCCATTGTGTGATAACAAATGTGAAGCGTACAATTTCCATTGTGTGGTAACCATTGTGAAGTGTAAAATTCCCATTGTGTTGTGACCATTGTGAAGTGTACAGTTCCCACTGTATGTAACCATTGTGAAGTGTACGGTTCCCATTTGGTGGTAACCGTGGTGAAGTGTACAGTTCCCATTGTGTGATTACTGCTGTAAAGTGTACAATTCCCACTGTGTGGTAACCGTTGTGAAGTGTACACTTATCATGGTGTGATAACCATTGTGAAGTGTACAGTTCCCATAGTGTGGAAACCATTGTGAGGGGTACAGTTCTTATAGTGTGTAACCATTGTGAAGTGTACAGTTTCCATTGTGTGGTAACCATTGTGAAGTGTACAGTTACCACTGTGTGGTAACCATTGTGAAGTGTATAGTTACCATTGTGTGGTAACCATTGTGAAGGGTACAGTTTCCATTGTGTGGTAAATATTGTTACGTGTACAGTTCTTATTGTGTGGTTACCATTGTGAAGTGTATAGTTACGATTGTGTGGTAACCTTTGTGAAGTGTACAGTTTCCATTGTGTGGTAACCATTGTGAAGTGTACAGTTACCTTTGTGTGGTAACCGCTGTGATGTGTACAGTTCCCATTGTGTAACCGTTGTAAAGTGTACAGTTGTCATTGTGTGGTAACCATTGTGAAGGGTGCAGTTTTCATTGTGTGGTAACCATTGTGAGCTGTAAAGTTATCATTTTGTGGTACCAATTGTGACGTGTACAGTTTCCATTGTGTGGTAATTGCTGTGAAGTGTATAGTTACAATTTGGTGGTAACCATTGTGAAGTGTACAGTTACCATTGTGTGTAACCATTGTGAAGTGTACAGTTACCATTGTGTGTAAGCATTGTGAAGTGTACAGTTCCCGTTGTGTGGTAACCATTGTGAAGTGTACAGTTCCCATTTTGTGGTAACGATTGTGAAGTGTGGAGTTCCCATTGTGTTGTAACCATTGTGAAGTGTACAGTTTCCATAGTGTGTACCCACTGTGAAGTGTACAGTTCCCATTGTGTGGTAACCATTGTGAAGTGTACAGTTTCCACTGTGTGTAACCATTGTGAAGTGTACCATTCCCATTGTGTGGTAAGAATTTTGAAGTGTACAATTCCCATTGTGTGGTAAACGTTGTGAAGTGTACAGTTTCCATAGTGTGGTAAAAATTGTGAAGTGTACCGTTCCCATTATGTGTAACCATTAGAAGTGTACGATTCCCATTCTGTGGTAACCATGGTGAAGTGTACATTTCTTCTTGTGTGTTGACCCCTGTGAAGTGTAGAGTTACAATTGTGTGTAACCATTGTGAAGTGTACAGTTTGGATTGTGTTTCAAAATTGTAAAATGTAAAGTTTTCATTGTGTTGTAAACATTCTGAAGTGTACAGTTTTCCTTTTGTGTAACCACTGTGATGTGTACCGTTACAATTTTGTGGTAACCGTTGTGAAGTTCACAATTAGCATTGTGTGGTAAACATTGTGAAATGTACAGTTCCCATAGTGTGTAACCATTGTAAACTGTACAGTTACCATTTTGTGGTAACCGCTGCAAAGTATACAGATCCCATTGTGTGGTAACCATTGTGAAGTGTACAGTTACCATTGTGTGCTAACCGCTGCAAAGGGTACAATTCCCACTATGTGGTAACCGTTGAGAAGTGAACACTTATTATTGTGAGGTAACCATTGTAAAGTGTACAGTTCATATTGTTTGTAATCATTGTGAAGTGTTAAGTTCCCATTGTTTGGTAATCATTGTGAAGCGTATAGTTCTTATTGTGTTGTAACCATCGTGCAGTGTAGTTACCATTCTATGGTAACTAATGTGAAGTGTACAGTTACCATTGTGTGGTTACCATTGTGAAGTTTACAGTTCCCATTGTTTGGTAACAATTAAGTGTACAGTTCCCATTGTGTGTAACCATTGTGAAGTGTAGAGTTTTCATTGTGTGGTAACCATTGTGAAGTGTACAGTTACCTTTGCGTGGTAACTGCTGTGATGTGTACAGTTCCCATGGTTTGTAACCATTCTGAAGTGCACAGTTCACATTGCGTGGTAACCATTGTGAAGTGTAGAGTTACCATTGTGTGGTAACCGCTGTGAAGTGTACAGTAACCATCGTGTGTAACCATTGTGACGTGTACAGTTCCCATTGTGTGGGAACCATTGTGAAGTGTACAGTTCCCATTGTTTGGGAACCATGATGAACTGTACAGTTTTCATTGTGTGGTAACCATTTTGAAGTGTACAGTTCTTATTTTGTTGTAACCATTGTGAAGTGTACAGTTACCACTGTGTTGTAACCATTGTGAAGTGTACAGTTCCAGTTGTGAGGTAACCATGGTGAGGTGCACAGTTTTAATTGTGTGGTAACTGCTATGAAGTGCATATTTTCCATTGTGTCACAACCATTGTGAAGCGTAAAGTTCCCATCGTGTGGAAACCATTGTGAAGTGTACAGTTCTTATTGTGTGTAACCATTGTGAAGTGTACAGTTTCCATTGTGTGGTAACCGATGTGGAGTGTACAGTTACCCTTGTGTGTAACCATTTTGAAGTGTACAATTTCCTTTGTGTGGTTACCACTGCAAAATATACAGTTACCATTGTGTGGTAATACCTGTGAAGTGTACAGTTACCATTGGGTGGTAACAGATGTGAAGTGTACAGTTATTATTTTGTGGTAACAATTTTAAGTGTACAATTCCCATTGTGTAATAACAATTGTGAAGTGCACAGTTCCCATTGTGTGTAACCATTTTGAAGTGTACGGTTCCCATTCTGTGGTAACCATGGTGAAGTGTACAGTTCCCATTGTGTGTAACCATTGTGAAGTGTACAGTCCCCATTGTGTGGTAACCATTGTGAAGTGTACAGTTCCCATTGTGTGTAACCATTGTGAAGTGTAAAGTTCCCATTGTATGTTAACCATTGTGAAGTGTACAGCTTCCATTGTGTGGTAACCACCATGAAGTGTACAGTAACCATTGTTTGTTACAATTGTGAAGTGTACAGTTTTCATTGTGTGGGAACCATTGTGAACTGTAAAGTTCCTTTTGTTTGGGAATTATTGTGAAATGTACAGTTTTCATTGTGTTTAACCATTGTGAAGTGTACAGTTCTCATTGTGTGGTAACAATTGTGAAGTGTACAATTCTCATTGTGCATAACCATTGTGAAGTGTAAATTTACCATTGTTTGGGAACAATAATGAAGTGTACAGTTCGCATTGTGAGGTAACCATTGTGAAGTGTACAGTTCCCATTGTTTATAACCATTGTGGAGGACACAGTTCTCATTGTGTGGTAACCATTGTGAAGTGTAGAGTCACCATTGTGGGGTAACTACTGTGAACTGTACAGTTACCATTGTGTGTAATCATTTTGAAGTGTACAGTTTTTATTGTGTGGTAACCATTCTGAAGTGTACAGTTTTCATTGTGTGTTAACCATTTTGATGTATACAGTTTCCCATGTGTGGTAACCATTGTAAAGTGTAAAGTCCTTATTGTGTGTAACAATTGTAAAATGTACAGATTTTATTTTGTGGTAACCATTGTGAAGTGTACAGTTACCATTGTGTGTAATCATTGTAAAGTGTACAGTTTCCATTGTGTGGTAACCATAGTAAAGGGTAGAGTTCCCATTGTGTGATAACCATTGTTAAGTGTACAGTTCTTATTGTGTGGTAACCATTGTGAAGTGTACAGTTTTTTTGTGTGGTAACCACTGCAAAATATACAGTTACCATTGTGTGGGATACATTGTGAAGTGTACAGTTACCATTGTGTGGTAACAGCTGTGAAGTGTACAGTTATTGTGTGGTAACCATTTTAAGTGTAAAGTTACCTTTGTGTGTAACCATTGTGAAGTGTACAGTTTCCATTGTGTGGTAACCGCTATAAGGTGTACTGTTCTTATTGTGTGTAAACATTTTAAAGTGTACAGTTACCATTGTGTGGTAACCATTGTGAAGAGCACAGTTTCCATTGTGTGGTAACCGCTGTAATGTGTACAGTTTCCATACTGTGGTAAACATTGTGAAGTGTACAGTTCCCATTGTGTGATAACCGTTGTGAACTTTACAGTTCCCATTGTCTGGTAAGCACATCGAAGTGTACAGTTACCATTGTGTGGTAACCATTGTGAAGTGTTCTGTTACCATTGTGTGGTAACCACTGTGAAGTGTAAGGTTAGCATTGTGTCATAACGATTGTGAAGTGTACAGTTACCATTGTGTGTAAGAATTGTGAAGTGTACAGTTACCATTGTGTGGTAAGCACTGCGAAGTGTAAAGTTACCATTGTGTGGTAACCATTGCGAAGTGTTCAGTTACCATTGTGTGGTAACCGCTGTGAAGTGTACAGTTAGCATTGTGTCGTGACCATTGTGAAGTGTAAAGTTACCATTGTGTGGTATCCATTGTGAAGAATTCAGTTCCCATTGTGTGGTAACCATTGTAAAGTGTACAGTTCCCATTGTGTGGTAATCATTGTGAAATGTAGTTACCATTGTGTGGAAACCGCTGTGAAGTGTACAGTTCCCATTGTGTGGTAACCATTGTGAAGTGTACAGTTACCATTGTTTATAGCCATTTTGAAGTGTACAATTACCATTGTGTGTAACCATTAAGTTTACAGTTCCCATATTGTGTAACCAATGTGAAGTGTACAGCTCCCATCGTGTGGAAATCATTGTAAAGTGTAGAGTTACAATTGTGTGGTAACCATTGTGAAGTGTAGAGTTATCATTGTGTGGTAACCACTGTAAAGTGTACAGTTAACATTGTAATCATTGTGAAGTGTACAGTTATCATGGTGTGGGAACCATTGTAAAGTGTACGGTAACGAATGTGTGGCAATCCCAGTGTACAGTTTTTATTTTGTGTAACCATTGTAAAGTGTACAGTTCCCATTGTGTGATGACCACTGTAAAGGGTACAGTTCCCATTGTGTGGTAACCATTGTTACGTGTACAGTTCTTATTGTGTGGTACCCAGTTTGAAGTGTAGAGTTACCATTTTGTGGTAACCATTGTGAAGACTACCGTTCCCATTGTGTGGTAATCATTGTGAAGTGTACAGTTCGCATTGTGTGTAACCATTGTGAAGTGTACAGTTGTCACTGTGTCATAACCATTTTGAAGTGTACTGTTTTCTTCGTGTGGTAACCGCTGTGATGTGTACAGTTCCCATTGTGTGTAACCATTGTAAAGTGTACAGTTCTCATTTTGTGGTAACCATTGTGAAGGGTACAGTTTTCATTGTGTGGTAACTATTGTGAAGTGTAAAGTTACCATTTTGTGATAAAAATTGTGACGTGTACAGTTACCATTATGTGCTAATTGCTGTGAAGTGTACAGTTACCATTTTGTGGTAACAGTTGTAACGTGTACAGTTACCATTGTGTGTAACCATTGTGAAGTGTACAGTTTCCATTGTGTGTAACCATTGTGAAGTGTACAGTTACCATTGTGTGGTAACCATTGTGAAGGGTACAGTTCCCAATTTGTAGTGACGATTGGGAAGTGTACAGTTCCCATTGTGTTGTAACTATTGTGAAGTGTACTGTTTCCATAGTGTGTAACCATTGAAAAGTGTACAGTTTTCATTGTGTAGTAACCATTGTGAAATGTACAGTTCCCATTGTATGTAACCATTTTGAGGGGTACAGTTCCCATTTTGTGGTAACGATTGTGAAGTGTTAAGTTCCCATTATTTTGTAATCATTGTGAAGTGTACAGTTTCCATAGTGTGTAACAATTTTAAGTGTACAGTTCTTATTGTGTGGTAACCATTGTGAAGTGTACAGTTCCCTCTGTGTGGTAACCACTGCAAAATGTACATTTACCATTGTGTGGTATCCATTGTGAAGTGTACATTTTCCATTGCATGGTAACAGCTGAGAAGTGTACAATTATTATTGTGTGGTAACAATTTTAAATGTACAGTTCCCTTTGTGTGTAACCATTGTGAAGTGTACAGTTTTCATTGTGTGGTAACCACTCTGAAGTGTACAATTCTTACTGTGTGTAAATATTTTGAAGTGTACACTTACCATTGTGTGGTAACCATTTTGAAGTGTACAGTTTCCATTGTGTGGTAACCAGTGCATTGTGTAGAATTCTGATACTGTGGTAACCATTGCGAAGTGTACAGTTCATATTGTGTGGTAACCGTTGTATAGTGTACAGTTCACTTTGTGTGATAAGCACTGCGAATTGTGCTGTTACCATTGTGTGGTAACCATTGCGAAGTTTACAATTCTGATTTTGCGGTAACCATTGTGAAGTGTATAGTTCCCATTTTGTGATAACTATTGTGAAGTGTACAGTTTTCATTGTGTGGTAACCATTGTTAAGTGTACAGTTTTAATTGTCTCTAACCATTGGGAAGTGTACAGTTGCCATTGTGTGGAGACTATTATGAAGTGTACAGTTTCCATTTTGTGGTAACCATTGTGAAGTGTACAATTCCCACTGTGTAGTAATTATTGTGAAGTGTACTGTTCCCACTGAGCGTAACTATTAAAAAGTGTACATGTTCTTATTGTGTGGTAACCATTGGGAACTGTACAGTTCTAATTGTGTGTAACCATTTTGAAGTGTACAGTCCTTATTGTGTGGTAATCGCTGTGAAGTGTACAGTTCCCATCGTGTGAAACCATTTTGAAATGTACAATTTTCATGGTGTGTTTATTATTGTTAAAAGTACATTTCGCATTTTGTGGTAACCATTGTGAAGTGTACAGTTCCCATTGTGTGGTTACAATTGTAAAGTGTACAGTTCCCATTGTGTGTAACCATTGTGAAGGGTACAGTTTCGATTTTGTGGTAACCATGGTGTTGTGTACAGTTCTGATTGTGTGGTAACTGCTGTGAATTGTACAGTTACCATTGTGTGTAACCATTGTGAAGTATACAGTTCCCATTGCGTGTAACCACTGTGAAGTGTAAAGTTACCATTGTGTGGTAACAATTGTGAAGTGTAAAGTTTTCTTTGTGTGTAACCATCGTGAAATGTGCAGTTCCCAATATGTGGTAACCACTGTGAAGTGTACAGTTACCATTGTGTGCTCACCGCTGAAAGTGTACACTTCTTATTGTATGGTAACCATTGTGAAGTGTACAGTTATTATTGTGTGGTAACCATTGTGAAGTATCCATTTTCCATTGTGTTTAACCATTGTGAAATGTACAGTTTCCATTATGTGGTAACCGCTGTGGAGGGTTAAATTTCCATTGTATGGTAACCATTGTGAAGTGTACAATTTCCATTATTTGATAACCATTTTGAACTGTACAGGTCCCATTTTGTGGTAACCATTGTGAAGTGCACAGTTCCCATTGTTTGGTAACTATTTTGAAGTGTACAGTTCCCATTGTGAGTAACCATTGTGAAGGGTACAGTTACCATTTTGTGGTAACAATTGTGAGGTGTCCAGTTTATATTTTGTGGAACCATTGGGAAATGTACAGTTCCCATTGAGTGGTAACCACAGTGAAGTGTACAGTTTCATTGTGTGTAACAATTGTGAAGTGTACAGTTCCCATTGTTTGGTAACCTTTGTGAAGTGTATATTTATTGTTGTGTGGTAAGCACTTTGAAGTGTACAGTTACCATTGTGTGTAACTATTTGGAAGTGTACAGTTCTCATTTTGTAGGAATCATTGTGAAGTGTACAGTTCCCCCTCTCTGGGAACCATTGTAAAGTGTACAATTTTCAATGTGTGGTAACCATTGGGAAGTGTACATTTACCCCTGTGTGGTAATCATTTTAAAGTGTACAGTTCCCAAGGTGTGGTAACTGCTGTGAAGTGTACAGTTCCATTGTGTGGTAACCATTGTGAAGTGTACTGTTCCAATTGTGTGGGAACTATTGTGAAGTGTAGATTTTCCACTGTGTGTAACCATTGGGAAGTGTACACTCCCCATTGTGTGGTAACTATTGTGAAGTGTACAGTTACCATTGTGTGGTAATTGCTGTGAAGTGTACAGTTCCCATTGTGTGGGAATCATTGTGATGTGAACATTTCCCATTGTGTGGGAACCATTCTGAAGTGTTCAGTTCCCATTGTGTGGTAACCATTTTGAAGTGTACAGTTCCCATTGTGTGTAACCATTGTGACGTGAACAGTATTAATTGTGTGGTAACTATAGTGAAGTGTATATTTACCATTGTGTGGTAACCACAGTGAAGAGTACAGTTTTCATTGTGTGTAACGATTGTGAAGAGTACAGTTTTCATTGTGTGGTAACCATTGTGAAGTGTACAGATCTTATTATATGTAACCATTGTGTAGTGTACAGTTTTCATTTTGCTGTAACCATTGTGAAATATACAGTTACCATTGTGTGGTAACAGCTGTGAAGTGTACAGTTCTTATTGTGTGTAACCATTGTGAAGTGTACAGTTTCCATTGTGTGGTACCATTGTGAAGGGTACAGTTCTCATTGTGTGGTAACCATTGTTAAGAGAACAGTTCTTATTGTGTGGTAAGCATTGTGAAGGGTATAGTTACCATTGTGTGGTAACCAATGTTAAGTGTAAAATTTTTATTTTGTAGTAACAACTGTGAAGTGTACAGTTTCTATCCTCTGGTAAACATTGTGAAGTGTACAGTTTTCATTGTGTGGTAACCATAGTGAAGTGTGCAGTTACCATTGTTAGGTAACCATTGTGAAGTGTACAATTACCATTGTGCATAACCATTATGAAATATATAGTTACCATTGTGTGTAACCATTTCGAAGTGTAGAGTTACTATTGTGTGGTAACCATTGTGAAGAATTCAGTTCCCATAGTGTGGTAACCATTGTGAAGTGTACAGTTCATATTTGTGGTAACTGCTTCGAAGTGTACACTTCCCATTGTGTGGTAACCTCAGCGAAGTGTACAGTTCCCATTGTGTGTTAACTGCTGTAAAGTTTACAGTTCCAATTGTGTGTAACCATTGTGAAGTGTTCAGTTACTATTGTGTGGTAACTATTTTGAAGTGTACACATTTTATTGTGTGTAACCATTGTGAAGTGTACAGTTTCCATTGTGTGTAACCATTGTGAAGTGTACAGTTACCATTGTGTGGTAACAATTGTAAAGTGTACAGTTTCCATTGTGTGAAAACCACTGTGAAGTGTACAGTTCCTGTTGTGTGTAACCATTGTGAACTGTACAGGTACTATTGTGTGGTAACCATTTTGAAGTGTACAGTTTCCATTGTTTGTAACCACTGTAAAGTGCACAGTTACCATTGTGTGGTAACCATTGTGAAGTGTACAGTTCCCATTGTGTGTAGCCATTTTGAAGTGTACAGTTTCCATTGTGTGGTAACCACTGTAAAGTGTACAGTTACAATAGTGTGTAATCATTTCGAAGTGTACAGTTCCCATTGTGTGGTAAGCACTACGAAGTGTATAGTTACCATTGTGTGGTAACCATTGCGAGGTGTTCAGTTACCATTGAGTGGTAATCGCTCTGAAGTGTACACTTTCCCTTGTGTGGTAACCATTGTGAAGTATAAAGTTTCAACTGTGTGGTAACCATTGTGAAGTGTAGAGTTACCATTTTGTGGTCACCATTGTGAAGTGTACAGTTTCCATTGTTTGGATACAATTATGAAGTGTACAGTTTTCATTGTGTGGTAACCATTTTTAGGTGAACAGTTTCCATTATGTGGTAACAGTTGTGAAGTGTACAGTTACCAATTTGTGGTAACCATTGTGAAGTACACAGTTTCAATTATTTGGTAACTCTTTGAACTGTACAGTTCCCGTTGTGTGGTATCCATTGTGAAGCGTAGAGTTTTCATTCTGTGGAGACCATTGTAAAGTATACTGTTACCATTGTGTGTTAACCACTGTGAATTGTACAGTTTCCATTGTGTGTAACCATTGTGAATTGCGCAGTGTTTTTTGTTTGGTAACCGTTGTGAAGTGTACAGTTCTTATTGTGCATAACCATTGTGAAGTGTACAGTTACTATTTTGTGGTAACCATTGTGAAATGTCCAGTTCATATTGTGTGTAAACATTGGGAAGTGTTGAGTTCCCATTTTGTGGAAACCATTGTGAAGTGTCCAGTTCATATTTTGTGTAACAATTTCGAAGTGTACATTTCCCATTTTGTGGGAACCATTGTGAAGAGTACAGTTCACATTGTGTGGGAACCATTGTGAAGTGTACGTTCACTATTGTTTTGGAACCATTGTGAAGTGTACAGTTCCCATTGTGTGGTAACCATTGTGAAGTGTACAGTTTTCATTGTGTGTAACTATGGTGAAGTGTACAGTTTTTATTGTTTGGTAACCATTGTGAAGTGTACAGTTACCATTGTGTGTTTACCACCGTGAAGTGTACAGTTTCCATTGTGTGTAACCATAGTAAAGTGTACAGTGCTCATTGCGTGGTAACCATTGTGAAGGGTACAGTTCCCATTTCGTGGTAACCATTGTGAAGTGTACAGTTACAATGTTGTAGTAACCATTGGGAAGTGTACAGTTCCCACTGTGTGGTAACCATTGTGAAGTGTACAGTTTCCATTGTGTGGTAACCACTGTGGAGTGTACAATTCCCATTGTGTGCTACCTTTGTGAAGTGTACAGATTTCATTGTGTGGTAACCATGGTGAAGTGTACAGTTCCCATTTTGTGGTAACCGCTGTGAAGTGTACAGTTTCCATTTTGTGTAACCATTGTGAAGTGTAAAGTTCCCATTGTGTGGTAACCATTGTGAAGTGTACAGTTACCATAGTGTGGTAACCATTGTTACATGTACAGTTTTTATTTTGTTGTAACCATTGTGAAGTGTAGAGTTACCATTGTGTGGTAACCACTGTGAAGTGTACAGTTACCATTGTGTGGGAACCATTGTAAAGTGTACAGTTTTTATCGTGTGGTAACCATTGTGAAGTGTACAGTTCCCATTGTGTGTAACCACTGTGAAGTGTAGTTTTCATTGTGTGGTAACCATTGTGACGTGTACATTTATTATTGTGTTTTAACTGCTGTGATGTGTACAGTTTCCATTTTGTGTAACCATTGTAAAGTGCACAGTTCTCAATGTGTGGTAACCAATGTGAAGGGTATTGTTCCCATTCTGTGGTAACCATTGTGAAGTGTACAATTACCACTGTGTGGCAATTGCTGTGAAGTGTACAGTTACCATTGTGTGGTAACCGTTGTGAAGTGTACAGTTACCATTGTGTGTAACCATTGTGAAGTGTACAGTTCCCATTGTGTTGTAACCATTGTGAAGTGTACAGTTCCCATTGTGTGGTAAACATTGTGAAGTGTACAGTTCTTATAGTGTGGTAACCATTGTGAAGTGTACAGTTCTTATAGTGTGTATCCATTGGGAAGTGTACAGTTCCCATTGTGTGGTTACCATTGTGAAGTGTACAGTTTCTATTGTGTGTAACCGTTTTGAAGTGTACAGTTCCCATTCTGTGGATAACGCTGTGGTGTGTACAGTTACCCTCGTGTGTAACCAATGTGAAGTGTACAGTTCTTTTTGTTCGGTAACCACTGCAAGTGTACACTGACCATTTTGTGGTATCCATTGTGAAGTGTACAGTTACCATCGTGTGGTAACAGATGTGAAGTGTACAGTTATTATTTTGTGGTAACTATTTATGTGTAACGTTCTTATTGTGTGATAACAATTGTGAAGTGCACAGTTCTCATTGTGTGTAACCATTTTGAAGTGTACGTTTCCCATTCTTTGGTAACCATGGTGAAGTGTACAATTTTCATTGTGTGGTGACCGCTGTGAATTGTAGAGTTACCATTGTATGAAACCTTTGTAAAGTGTACAGTTCCCATAGTGTTTAACCATTGTGAAGTGTACGGTTCCCATTGTGTGGAAACCGCTGTGGAGTCTACAGTTAATCTTGTGTGTAACTATTGTGAAGTGTACAGTTACCATTGTGTGGTACCTATCTTGAAGTGTACAGTTCCCATTGGGAGGTAACCATTGTGAAGTGTATAGTAACAATTTTGTGGTAAGCACTGTGAAGTGTGCAGTTACAATTGTGTGGTAACCATTGCGAAGTGTTCAGTTACCATTGAGTGGTAACCGCTGTGAAGTGTAGAGTTACCATTGTGTGTAATCTTTGTAAAGTGTACAGTTCCCATACTGTTTAACCGTTGTGAAGTGTATGGTTTTCATTGTCTGGAAACTGCTGTGGAGTGTACAATTACCGTTGTGTGTTACCAATCTGAAGTGTACAGTTACCATTGTGTGGTAAACATTTTGAAGTGTACAGTTCTTATTGTGTGGTAACCATTGTGAAGTGTACAGTTCTTATAATGTGTTACCATTTTGAACTGTACACTTACCATTGTGTAATAACCATTGTGAGGTGTAAAGTTTCCATTGTTTGCAACCATTGTGAAGTGTACAGTTACGATTATGTGGTAACTGCTGCGAAGTGTACAGTTATGATTATGTATAACCATTATGAAGTGCACAGTTCCCATTGTGTGGTAAGCACTGCGAAATGTGCAGTTACAATTGTGTGGTAACCATTGCGAAGGGTTTATTTACCATTGAGTGGTAACCGCTGTGAAGAGTACAGTTTTAATTGTGTGGTAACCATTTTGAATTGTACAGTTACCATTGTGTGTAATCATTGCAAAGTGTACAGTTACAATTGTGTGGTAACTGCTGTGAAGTGTACAGTTCCCATTGTGTGGGAACCATTGTGATGTGAACAGTTCCCATTGTGTGGGAACCATTGTGATGTGAACAGTTCCCATTGTGTGGGAACTATTTTGAAGTGTACAGTTCCCATTGTGTGGAAAAAATTGTGAAATGTACAGTTCCCATTGTGTGTAACCATTGTGACGTGTACAGTTTTCATTGTGTGGTAACCATTGTGAAGTGTACAGTTACCATTGTGTGGTAACGGCTGTGAAGTGTACAGTTTTTATTGTGTGTAACCATTGTGAAGTGTTCAGTTCCAATTGTTTGGTAACCACTGTGAAGTGTGCAGTTCCCATTGTTTGGTAACCATCGTGTAGTGCACAGTTCCCATTGCGTGGTAACCATTGTGAAGTGTACAGTTCCCATTGTGTGTAACCATTGTGAAGTGTAGTTACCATTGTTTGGTAACCATTGCGAAGTGTACAGTTCCCATTTTGTGTAACCATGGAAAAGTTTACAGTTCCCATTGTGTGGTATCCATTGTAAAGTGTAAAGTTCCCATTGTGTGTAATTATTGAGAAGTGCACAGTTTCCATTGTGTGCTAACCATTGTGAAGTGCAGAGTTACCATTTTGTGGTAACCACTGTGAAGTGTACAGTTCTCATTGTGTGTAACCTTTGTGAAGTGTACAGTTCCCATTGTGTGGTAACCATTGTGAAGTGTACAGTTCCCATTGTGAGGTAACCATTGTGAAGTGTAGAGTTCCCATTGTGTGGGAACCATTGAAAAGTGTAGAGTTCGTATTGTGTGTAACCATTTTGAAGTTTACAGTTTTCATTGTGTGGTAACCATTATGAAGTGCACAGTTACTTTTGTATGGTAACCGCTGTGAAGTGTTCAGTTCTCATTGTGTGTAACCATTCTGAAGTGTACAGTTCTCATTGTATGGTAACCATTGTGATGGGTTAAGTTCGCATTGTGTGGTAACCATTGTTACGTGTACACTTCTTATTGTGTGGTAACCATTGTGAAGTGTACCGTTACCATTGTGTGGTAACCATTGTGAAGTGTACAGTTCCCATGGTGTGGTAACTGCTGTGAAGAGTACAGTTCCCGTTGTGTGGTAACCATTGTGAAGTGTAGAATTCCCCTTGTTTGGGAACCATTGTGAAATGTAGGGTTTCCATTGTGTGTAACCATTGTAAAGTGTACACTTCCCATTGCATGGTAACCGCTGTGAAGCGTACAGTTACCATTGTGTGGTAACTGCTGTGAAGTGTACAGTTTTCATTGTGTGGTAACCATTGTTAAGTGTACAGCTTTTAATGTGTGGTAACCGTTGTGAAGGGTAAAGTTCCCATTGTGTGGTAACCATTGTGAAGGGTACAGTTCCCATTGTGTGGTTACCATTGTTAAGTGTACAGTTTCCAATGTGTGGTAACCAGTGTGAAGGGTACAGCTACCATTGTGTGGTAACCAATGTCAAGTGTAAAGTTCCCATTTTGTAGTAACCATTGTGAAGTGTACAGTTACCATCGTCTGGTAACCATTGTGAAGTGTAGAGTTCCCATTGATTGGTAATCATATTGAAGTATACATTTACCACTGTGTGAAAACCATTGTGAAGTGTACAGTTCAAATTGTCTGTTAACCGTTGTGAAGTGTACAGTTACAATGTAGTGGTGACCATTGTGAAGTGTACAGTTGCCATTGTGTGCTAACCGCTGTGAAGTGTAGAGTTTTTATTGTGTTGTATCCATTGCGAAGTGTACAGATAACATTGTGTGGTAACCGCTGTGAAGTGTACAGGTACTATTGTGTGGTAACCGCTGTGAAATATAGTTTCCATTGTGTGAAAACCATTACGAAGTGTACAGTTTTCTTTCTGTAATAACCATTGTGAAGTGTACAGTTACCATTGTGTGGTAACCATTGTGAAGTGTACAGTTAATATTGTATGGTAACAATTGTGAAGTGTACAGTTTCCATTGTGTGGTAACCCTTCTGAAGTGTACAGTTCCCATTGGGTGGTAAACGTTGTGCAAGGTACAGTTTCAATTGTATGGTAATCACTATAAAGTGTACAGTTCCCATTGTGTGGTAATTATTGTGAACAGTACAGTTCCCAACCTGTGTAAACCATGGCGAAATGTACAGTTACCATTGTGTGTAACCATTGAGAAGTGTACAGTTCCAATAGTGCTTAACCATTGTGAAGTGTATGGTTTCCATTGTGTGGTAACCATGGTTAAGTGTACAGTTCCCATTGTTTTGTAAACATTGTGAAGTGTAAAGTTACTGTTTTGTGGTAACTGCTGTGAAGGGTACAGTTACCATTTTGTGGTAACCATTGTGAAGTGTACAGTTACCATTGTGGGTAACCATTTTGAAGTGTACAGTTTCCATTGTGTGTAGTTATTGTGAAGTGTACAGTTTTCATTGTGTGTAACCATTGTGAATTGTACAGTTCCCATTGTTTGTAACCATTGTGAACTGTACAGTTACCATTGTGTGGTAACCATTGTGAAGAATAAAGTTAGCATTGTGTGGTAACCATTGACAAGTGCACAGTTTTCATTGTGTGGTAAACATGGAGACGTTTACAGTTACCATTGTGCGGTAATCATTGTGAAGTGTACAGTTTCCATTGTGTGGTAACCGCTGTGAAGTGCACAGTTCCCATTTTGTGGTAACCATATTGAAGTGTACAGTTACCATTGTCTGGTAACCATTGTGAACTGTATAGTTACCATTGTGTGGTAGCCATTATGAAGTGTACACTTATTATTGTGTGTAACCATTGTGAAGTGTACAGTTCACATGTGGTAACCATTGTGAAGTGTACAGTTCTCATTGTGCATAACCATTGTGAAGTGTACAGTTACCATTGCGTGGTAAGCATTTTGAAGTGGACAGTTCCCATTGTGTGTAACCATGGGGAAGTTTACTGTTTCCATTGTGTGGTGACCATTGTGAAGTATAGAGTTTTCATTGTGTGTAACCATTGTGAAGGGCAAAGTTCCCATGGTGTGGTAATTATTGTAAGTGTAAAGTTACCATTGTGTCATAACCACTTTGAAGTGTACTGTTAACATTGTGTGTAACCATGGTGAAGTGTACAGTTCCCATTGTGTTGGAACCATTGTGAAGTGTACAGTTCCCATTGTGTGGTAACCATTGTGAAGTGTACAGGTCCCATTGTGTGGTTACCATTGTGAAGTGTACAGTTTCCATTTTGTGGTTACCGCAGCGAAGTGTACAGTTACCATTGTGTGGTAACCACTGCGAAGTGTACAGTTCCCATTGTGTGGTAACCATTGTGAAGTGTACATTTACCATTGTGTGGTAACCATTGTGAAGTGTACAGTTCCCATTTTGTGGTAACCGCTGTGAAGTGTACAGTTATTATTGTGTGGTAACAATTTTAAGTGTACAGTTTCCTTTGTGTGTAACCAGTGTGAAGAGTACAGTTTTCATTATGTTGTAACTGCTATGAAGTGTACACTTCCCATTGTTTGTAAGCATTGTGAAGTGTAGCCTTCCCATTGTATGGTAACCATTGTGAAGTGTAGAGGTCCCTTTGTGTGGTCACCATTGTGAAGTGTACAGGTCCCATTGTGTGGTTACCATTGTGAAGTGTAAAGTTACCATTGTGTATAACCATTGTAAAGAATACAGTTACCATTGTGTGGTAACCATTGTGAAGTGTAGAGTTCTCGTTGTGTGGTAACCACTGTGAAGTGTACAGTTACCATTGTGTGGGAACCACTGTGAAATGTACAGTTACCATTGTGTGTAACCATTTTGAAGTGTACAGTTCTTATTGTGTGGTAACCATTTTGAAGTGTACAGCTTCAATTGTGAGGTAACCATTGTAAATTGTACACTTCCCATTGTGTGGTAACCGCTGTGAAGTGTACAGTTACCATTGTGTGGAAATCAATGCGAAGTGTACAGGTCTTATTTTGTTGTAACCATTATGATGTGTACAGTTACTTCTGTGTGTAATCATTGCAAAATGTACAGTTAAAACTGTTTGTAACCATTGTGAAGTGTAAAGTTACCATTGTGTGATAACCATTGTGAAGGGTACAGTTCTTATTGTGTTTAACCATCGTGAAGTGTACAGTTCCCATTGTGTGGTAACCATTGTGAAGTGTAATGTTACCATTGTGTGGTAACCGCTATGAAGTGTACAGTTATTATTGTGTGGTAACTGCTGCAAACTGTACAGTTCCCATTGTGTGGTAACCATTGCAAAGTGTACAGTTCCCATTGTGTTCTAACTGCTGCGAAGTGTACAGTTCCCATTGTGTGGTAACCATTGCGAAATGTTAAGTTCCCATTGTGTGGTAACCATTGTGAAGTGTACAGTTACCATTTTCTGGTAACCGCTGTGAAGTGTACAGTTACCATTTTTGGTAATCATAGTGAAGTGTACAGTTTTCATTGTGTGGTAACCACTGCAAAGTGTACAGTTATTATTGTGTGGTAATTATTGTAAATTGTACAGTAACCATTTTGTGGTAACAACTGCGAAGTGTACAATTCCCACCCTGTGGTAATCATTGCAAAGTGTACAGTTACCATTGTGTGGTAACCATTTTGCAGTGTACAATTACCATTGTGTGGTAACCATTGCGAAGTGTACAGTTACTATTGTGTGGTAACTGCTGTGAAGTGTACAGTTACCATTTAGTGGTAACCATTGTGAAGTCTACAGTTACCATTGTGTATAACCATTGTGAAGTGTACAGTTACCATTCTGTGGTAACCGCTGTGAAGTGTAAAGTTCTTATTCTGTGTAACCTTTGCGAAGTGTACAGTTACCATTGTGTAGTAACCGTTGTGAAGTGTAAAATTACCATTGTGTGGTGACCTTTGTTTAGTGTACAGTTCCCACTGTGTGTAAGCATTGTGAAGTGTTCAGTTCCCATTGTGTGGTAACCACTGTGAAGTGTAAAGTTTCTATTGTGTGTTAACCATTGTGAAGTGCAAAGTTACCATTGTGTGATAACCGCTGTGAAGTGTACAGTCCCCATTAAGTGTAACCATTGTGAAGTGTACAGGTTTCATTGTTTGGTAACCATTGTGAAGTGTACCGTTACCATTGTGTGGTAACCATTGTTAAGTGTACAGTTCTCATTCTTTGGTAACCACTGTGAAGTGTACAGTTCCCATTGTGTGTAACCATTGTGAAGTGTACAGTTCCCATTGTGTGGTAACCATTGTGAAGTGTACAGTACCCATTTTGTTGTAACCGCTTTGAAGTGTACAGTTACAATTGTGTGTAACCATTTTGAAGTGTACAATTCTCATTTTATGAAACTGTTGTGAACTGTACAGATTGCATTGTGCGGTAACCATTTTGAAGTGCACAGTTTTCATTGTGTGTATCAACCGTGAAGTGTACAGTTACCATTGTGTGGTAATTAATGTGAAGTGTGTAGTTACTATTGTGTGGTAATTATTGTGAAGTGTACAGTTCCCATTGTGTGTAACCATTGTGAAGTGTGCAGTTACCATTGTGTGGTAACCGCTGCAAAGTATACAGATCTTATTGTGTGGTAACCATTGTAAAGTGTACAGTTACCATTGTGTGCTAACTGCTGCAAAGTGTTCAGTTTCCATTGCGTGGTAACCGTTGTAAAGTGTACAGTTATCATTGTGTAATAAACATTGTGAAGTGTACAGTTCACATTGTGTAACCATTGTGAAGTGTACAGTTTTCATTGTTTGTTATCCATTGTGAAGTGTACAGTTACCATTGTGTGGTAACTGCTGTGAAGAGTACAGTTACCATTGTGTGGTAACTGCTGTGAAGAGTACAGTTACCATTGTGTGGTAATCTCTGCGAAGTGAATAGTTCTCATTATGTGGTGACCAATGCGAAATGTACAGTTCCCATTGTGTGGTAACTTCTGTGAAGTGTACAGTTACCATCGTGTGGTAACCACTGCGAAGTGAACAGTTCCCATTGCGAGGTGTACACTTACCATTGTGTGGTAACCATTGTGAGGTTTACAGGTCTAATCGTTTTGTATCCAGTGTGAAGTGTACAGTTTTTATTGTGTGGTAACTGCTGTGAAGTGTACAGTTCCCATTTCGTGGTAACCATTGCGAAGTGTACAGTTCCCATTGTGTGGTAACCATTGCGAAGTGTGCAGTTACCATTGGGTTTTAACCGCTGCAAAGTGTACAGATTTTATTGTGTGGTTACCATTATGAAGTGTAGAGTTCCCATTGTGTGCTAAACGCAGCAAACTGTACAGTTCCCCTTGTGTGGTAACCGTTGTAAAGTGCACAGTTATCTTTGTGTGGTAACCATTTTGAAGTGTACAGTTCCCAGTGTGTGTAACCATTGTGAAGCGTACAGTTCCCATTTTGTGGTAACCATTGTGAAGTGTACAATTACCATTGTGTGGTAATTGCTGTGAGGTGTAAATTTTCCACTATGTGGTGATCATTGTGAAGTGTACATTTACTATTGTGTGTAACGATTGTGAAGTGTACAGTTACCATTGTGTGGTAACTGCTGTGAAGTGTAAAGTTTCCATTGTGTGGTAACCATTTTGCAGTGTACTGTTTCCCATTGTGTGTAATTATTTTGAAGTGTTGAGTTCCCATTGTGTGGTAACCGCTTCGACGTGTACAGTTCTCATTGTGTGTAACCATTGTGAAGTGTATCGTTTTCATAGTGTGGTATCCATTGTGAATTTTACAGTTCCCATTGTGTGTAACCATTGTAAAGTGTACAATTTCATTCTGTGGTAACCATTGTGAAGTAAACAGTTTCCATTGTGTAGTAACCGCTGTGAAGCATGCAGTTACAAATGTGTGTAACCATTGTGAATTGTACAGTTTCCGTTTTATGTAACCATTGTGAAGTGTAGAGTTGCCATTGTGTGGTAACCGCTGTAAAGTGTAGAGTTATCATTGTGTGATAACCATTGTGAAGTGTACAGTTACCATTGTGTATAACAGTTGTGAAGTGTACCGTTACCATTGTGTGGTAATGGCTGTGAAGTGTAGAGTTCCCATTCTGTGTAACCATTGCGAAGTGTACAGTTAGCATTGTGTGGTAACCATTTTGAAGTGTACAATTACCATTGTGTGGTAACCATTGTGAAGTGTACAGTTTCTATTGTGTAAGCATTGTGAAGTGTTCAGTTTCCATTATGTGGTAACCGATGTGAAGTGTGCAGTTTCCATTTTGTGTTAACCATTGTGAAGGTTACAATTACCATTGTGTGGTAACTGCTGTTAAGTGTACAGTTCCCACTATGTGTAACCATTGTGAAGTGTACAGTTCCCATGGTTTGGTAACAATTGTGAAGTGTAGGGATACAATTGTGTGGAAATTACTGTGAAGTGTATGGTTCTTATTGTGTGTAACCTTTGTGAGAAAGAAAGTTACCATTGCATTGTTACCATTGTGAAGTGTAGAGTTACCATTGTGTGGTATCCGCTGTTAGGTGTACAGTTCCCTTTGTGTGGTAACCATTGTGAAGTGAACAGTTTCCACTGTGGTGTAACCATTGTGAAGTGTTCAGTTCTCATTGTGTGGTAACCATTGTGAAATGTACAGTTTCCATTTTGTGGTAACTGCTGTAAAGTGTACAGTTCTAATTTTGTGGTAACCATTGTGAAGTATACAGATCCCATTGTGTGGTAACCATTTTGAAGTTCACAGTCACCATTGTGTGTAACCATTCTATAGTGTTCAGTTTTCATTGTGTGGTAACCATTGTGAAGTGTACAGTTAAAATTGTGTGGTAACAATTGTGAAGTGTACAGTTTCCATTTTGTGGTAACCGCTGTGAAGTGTACAGTTCCCATTGTGTGGTAACCATTGTGAAGTGTACAGTTACTGTTGTGTGGTAACCGCTGTTAAGTGCGCAGTTACCATTGTGTGGTAACCATTGTGAAGTGTACAGTTCCCATTCTGTGGTAACCATTGTGAAGTGTACAGTTCCCATTGTGTGGTAACCATTGTAAAGTGTACAGTTCCCATTGTGTGGTAACGATTGTGAAGTGTACAGTTTCCATTGTCTGGTAACCACTGCGACATGTACAGTTACCATTCTGTGGTAACCATTGCGACGTGTAGAGTTACCATTGTGTGGTAATGATTGTGAAGTGTAGAGTTACCATTGTGTATAACAATTGTGAAGTGTACAGTTATTATTGTGTGGTGGCCCCTGGGAAGTGTAGAGTTCCCATTCTGTGTAACCATTGCGAAGTTTACAGTTAGCATTGTGTGGTTACCATTGTGAAGTGTGCAATTTCCATTGTGTGGTAACCATTGTGAAGTGTTCAGTTTTCATTGTGTGGTAACCGCCGTGAAGTTTATAGTTTACATTGTGTGTTTACCATTGTGAACGTTACAGTTACCATTGTGTGGTAACCACTGTGAAGTGGACAGTTTTCATTGTGTGTAACCGTCATGAAGTGTACAGTTCTCATTGTGTGGTAACCACTGTGAAGTGTACAGTTCCCATTTTGTGGTAACGATTGTGAAGTGTACACTTAGCATTGTGTGTAACCATTGCGAAGTGTACAGTTCCCATTGTGAAGTAACGGCATGTTAGCGTTGAAGCATTTTCAAGCTTCTATGTAGAATCCCAATTTCAGTGTATGTGCTGCCGAAGTGAGCACATGCTGTGCAGGGCTCAGCTTTTCTTTTCTTTCGGTTATTCCGTTGGACTTCGAAGTGCCTAAATCACAGGTTCCTGTGACCCTCCGTACCTAACAAGCCGAGTTTCATGTTACCACTGAGGCCTTTTTGGGCTTCTATGTAGAGTCCCAATTTCAGTGTACGTGCTGATGAAGAGAGCACATGCTGTGCCCGGCTCAGTTTTTACTTTATTTCGGTTATTGCATTGGTCTTCGAAGCTCCTAAATGACAGGATCCTGTGTGCCACCGTACTTGGCAGGCCGAGATTCATGTTAGCGCTGAGGCCTTTTCAAGCTTCTATGGAGAGTCCCAATTTCAGTGTACGTGCTGCCGAAGCGAGCACATGTTGTGCCCGGCTCAACTTTTTTTTCTCTCTGTTTTTATGTTGTTTATAGCAAGCGGGTAGCACTGTGTTGGTCGAGGCCAGTCTCGAATTTGAAATCTCACTGCCTGTTCGGCTTGACATTCCACTGTCATGGAATTACAGGTGTGATGTGCCGAGCCTAACCCAAGGTTTGTTTCCGTTCTGAAGACGGAAATTTCCCATGTTGGTCAAGCGGGTCTCGAACACGCATTTTCAAAATATTTCTTGCGTTGTTCTTCGAAGTGCCTAAATGACATGTTTCTGTGAGCCACCGTACCTGGCAGGCCGAGTTTTATGTTAGTTCTGAGGCCTTTCCGGCTTCTATGTAGAGTCCCAATTTCAGTGTACATGCTGCCAAAGCGAGCACATGCTGTGCCCGGCTGAGCTTTTTTCTTTCTTTTGGTTATTGCATTGGTATTCGAAGTGCCTAAATGACAGGTTCCTGTGAGCCACCGTATATGGCAGGACGAGTTTCATGTTAGTGCTGAGGCCTTATCGGGCTTCTATGTAGAGTCCCAGTTTCAGTGTACGCGCTGTCGAAGCAAGCACATTCCGTGCCCGGCTCAGCTTTTTTATTTCTCTCGGTTTCTATGTTGTTTATAGCAAGCGGGTAGCACTGTGTGGGTTGAGGACAGTCTCGAATTTTTGATCTCACTGTCCGCTCGGCTCGACATTCCACTGTCATGGGATTACAGGTGTGATGCACCGAGCATAACCCAGGTATTGTTTCCGTTCTAAAGACGGAAATTTCCCAAGTTGGTCGGCCAGGTCTCAAACACACATCCTCAAAAATTTTTTTTGTTGGTCTTCGAAGAGCCTAAATGACAGGTTCCTGTGAGCCAACATACCTGGCAGGCCGAGTTTCATGTTAGCACTGAGGCATTTTCGGGCTTCTATGTAGAGTCCCACTTTCAGTGTACGTGCTGCTGAAGCGAGCACATGCCATGCTCAGCTCAGCTTTTGTATTTGTTTGGGTTCTTATGTTTTTTATAGCAAGCGGGTAGCACTGGGTTGGTCGAGGCCAGTCTCGAATTCGTGATCTCATTGTCCGCCCTGCACGACATTTTACTGTCATGGGATGACAGGTGTGATGAGCCGAGTGTAACCCAAGTTTTGTTTCCATTCTGTAGACGAAAATTTTCCATGTTTGTTGGGCGGGTCTCGAACACACATCCTCGAAATATTTTTTGCATTGATCTTCGAAGCGCCTAAATGACAGGTTCCTGTGAGCCACCGTATGTGGCAGGCCGAGTTTCATCTTAGTGCTGAGGCCTTTTCTGGCTTCTATGTAGAGTCCCAATTTCAGTGTATGTGCTGCCGAAGCGAGCACATGCCGTGCTTGGCTCAGCTTTTTTCTTATTTTCGGTAATTGCGTTGGTCTTCGAAGCGCCTACATAGCAAATTGCTGTGAGAACCCGTACCTGGCAGGCCAAGTTTCATGTTAGCGCTGAGGCCTTTTCGGGCTTCTATGTAGAGTCCCAATTTCAGTGTATGTGCTGCTGAAACGAGCACATGCCGTGCTTGGCTCAGCTTTTTTATTTCTTTCAGTTTTTATGTTGTTTATAGCAAGCGGGTAGCACTGTGTCGGTCGAAGACAGTCTCGAATTTGTGATCTCACTGTCCGCCCAGCTCGACATTCCACTGTCATGGGATTACAGGTGTGATGCGCTGAGCCTAACCCAAGTTTTGTTTCCGTTCTGAAGTCGGAAATTTCCCATGTTGATTGGGCAAGTCTCGAACACACATACTCGAAAATTTTTTTGTGTTGGTCTTCGAAGCGCCCAAATGACAGGTTCCTGTGAGCCACCGTACCTAGCAGGCCGAGTTTCATGTTAGCGCTGAGGCCTTTTCAAGCTTCTATGTAGACTCTTAATTTCAGTGTATGTGATTAGGCCTCAGCACTAACATGAAACTCGGCCTGCCAGGTACGGTGGCTCACAGAAACCTGTCATTTAGGTGCTTCGAAGACCAATGCACAAAACATTTTGAGTGTACGTGTTTGAGACCCACCCGACCAACATGGAAAATTTTTGTCTTCAGAATGGAAGCAAAACTTGGGTTATGCTCGGAGCATCACATTTGTCATACCATGAAAGTGGAATGTTGAGCCAGGTGGACAGTGAGATCACAAATTCGAGAAAGCCTCGACCGACACAGTGCTACCCACTTGCTATAAACAGCATTAAAACCGAAAGAAATAAAAAAGCTGAGCCGGGCACGGCATGTGCTCCCTTCAGCAGCATGTACACTGAAATTGGGACTCTACACAGAAGCCCGAAAAGGCCTCAGCACTAACATGAATCTCGGCCTGCCATGTACGGTGGCTCACAGTAACCTGTGATTTAGGCGCTTCGAAGACCAACGCAAAAAATTTTCGAGGATGCATCTTCAAGACCCGCCCAAACAACATGGAAAATTTCCGTCTTTAGAATGAAAACAAAACTTGTGTTAGGCTCGGCCCATCACACCTGTCATCCCATGACAGTGAAATGTCCAGCCGGGTGGACAGTGAGATCACCAATTCGAGACTGGCCTCGACTGACACAGCGCTACCCGCTTGCAATAAACAACATAAAAACCGAGAGAAATAAAAAAGCTGAGCCAGGCACGGCATGTGCTCGCTTCGGCAGCACGTACACTGAAACTGGGACTCTACATAGAAGCCCAAAAATTTTTCAGCGCTAACATGAAACTCGGCCTGCCGGATACAGTGGCTCACATAAACCTGTCATTTAGGCGCTTCAAAGACCAACGCACAAAAAATTTCGAGGATGCGTGTTCAAGACCCGGCCGACCAACATGGAAAATTTCTGTCTTCAGAACGGAAACAAAACTTGGATTAGGCTTGGAGCATCTCAGCTGTCATCCCATGACAGTGGAATGTCGAGCCATGTGGACAGTGAGATCACAAATTTGAGACTGGCCTCGACCGACACAGTGCTACCCGCTTGCTATAAACAACATAAAAACCGAGAGAAATAAAAAAGCTAAGCCATTCATGGCATGTGCTTGCTTCGGTAGCACGTACACTGAAATTGGGACTCTACAAAACAGCTTGAGAAGGCCTCAGCCCTAACATGAAACTCGGCTTGCCAGGTATGGTGGCTCACAGGATGCTTTCATTTAGGCGCTTCGAAGACAAACGCAAAAAATTCAAAGATGCACCTTCGAGACCCACCCCACCATCATGGCAAGTTTTCGTCTTCAGAACGGAAACAAAACTTGGCTTAGGCTTGGCACATCACACCTGTTATCCCATGACAGTGGAATGTCAAGCCGGGCGGACAGTGAGATCACAGATTCGAGACTGTTCACGACCATCACAGCGCTACCCGCTTGCTATAAACAACATGAAAACAGAGAAATAAAAAAGCTGAGCTGGGCAAGGCATGTGCTCGCTTCGGCAGCACGTACACTGAAATTGGGACTCTACACAAAAGCCCGAAAAGGCCTCAGCGCTAACATGAAACTCGGCCTGCCAGGTATGGTGGTTCACAGGAACCTGTCATTTAGGCGCTTCGAAGACCAACGCAATAAATGTTTCGAGGATGCATGTTCTAGATTTGTCCGACAATCATGGGAAATGTCCATCTTCAGAACAAAAACAAAACTTGAGTTAGGCTCGGCACATCACACCTGTAATCCCATGACAATGGAATGTCGAGCTACGTGGACAATGAGATCACAAATTCGAGACTGGCCTCGACTGACACAGCGCTACCCGCTTGCTATAAACAACATAAAAACCAGAAGTAATAGAAAAGCTGAGCCAGGCACTGCGTGTGCTCGCTTAAACAGCACAAACACTAAAATTGGGACTCTACATAGAAGCCCAAAATGGCCTCGGCGCAAGCATGAATGTCGGCCAGCCAGGTTCGGTGGCTCACAGGAACCTGTCATTTAGGCGCTTCAAAGACCAATGCAGAAAAATTGCAAGGATGCGTGTTCAAGACACGCCTGACCAACATGGGAAATTTTCGTCTTCAGAACAAAAACAAAACTTGGGTAAGGCTCAGCGCATCACACCTTTAATCCCATGACAGTGGAATGTTGAGCCGGGTGGACAGTGAGATCACAAATTCGAGACTGGCCTCGACCGACACAGCGCTATCACTTGTTATAAACAATATATAAACCGAAAGAAATAAAAAACCTGAGCCTGGCACGGCATGTGCTTGCTTAGGCAGCACGTACACTGAAATTGGGACTTGACATAGAAGTCTGAAAAGGCCTCAGCGCTAACATGAAACGCGGGCTGCCACGTACAGTGGCTCAGAGGGACCTGTCATTTAGACGCTTCGAAGACCAACGCAAGAAATATTTCGAGGATGCATGTTCGAGACCCGTTTGACCAACATGGGAAGTTTCGGTCTTTAGAATGGAAACAAAACTTGGGTTAGGCTCAACGCATCACATCTGTAATCCCATGACAGTGAATGTCGAGCCCGGCCGATAGTGAGATCACCAATTCGAGACTGGCTTCGACCAACACAGGGCTACCCACTTGCTATAAACAACATAAAAACGTAAAGAAATAAAAAAGCTGAGCCGGGCACGGCATGTGCTCGCTTTGGCAGCATGTACACTAATATTGGGTCTCAACATATAAGCCCAAAAAGGCCTCAGCGCAAGGATGCAATGCTACGCAGTGTTCCGTTTTTATGGATTCATTTAGTTTTGCCATTGTAATGGTTTCGTTCAAATCAAATACAGATAGATTTTAGGTTCACAAAAATAAACAGAAAGTTGTCTGTTCTAGGTGGTGTTGACATCTTCAAAAGCAGTTACTTGGGAGGCATCGGCAGAACGACCGCTGGAACCCGCTATGCATTTGGGACCATAAGCCGAGATCACAGTGTTTCACTCCAGCCAGGGTGACAGGAGGCAAGCAGTACGTCATACAGAAAATCGCGGTGGGTGGTGGACCCACCTGGCACCTCGTTTTGTTCAGATTGTGCACATTAATTTGTCTGATTTCTGTTATTTCCTTTTTCTACTTCTTTTTTTTTAAGTGAAATGTGTTTTCACCGAGATGCTCAGGCTGACCCGGAACTCGTGACCTCATATGAACCGCCCACCTCGACCTCCTAAATAGCTAGGATAGCTGGTGTTAGTCTCAGTGCTACGCAAAGTCTCTCTGTTCTCTTTTGTTAACATGAAACTCGGCCTGTCAGGTACGGTGGCTCACAGGAACCTGTGATTCAGGCGCTTCGAAAACCAACGCAAAAAATTTTCGAGGTTGCGTGTTCGCGACCTGCCCGACCAACATGGGAAATTTCCGTCTTCAGAAGGAAAACAAAACTTGGGTTAGGCTCGGTGCATCACACCTGTAATCCCATGATAGTGGAATGTCCAGCTGGGCCGACAGTGAGATCACCAATTCGAGACTGGCCTCGACTGACACAGGGCTACCCACTTGCTATAAACAACATAAAAACCGAAAGAAATAAAAAAGCTGAGCCGGCACGGCATGTGCTCGCTTCGGCAGCATGTAAACTGAAATTGGGACTCTACATGGAAGCTTGAAAAGGCCTCTGTGCAAGGATGAAACGCTGCGCAGCATTCCGTTTCTTATTGATTCATTTAGTTTTGCTGTTGTAACTGTTTCATACAAATCAAATACAGATAGATTTTATGTTCACAAAAATAAACAGAAAGTTGTCTGTTCCAGGTGGTGTTGACATATTCAACCGCAGTTACTTGAAAGGCATCGGCAGGATGACCGCTGGAACCCACTATGCACTTGTGGCAATAAGCCGAGATTGCAGTGTTTCTCTCCAGCCTGGATGAGAGGAGGAAAGCAGTATGTCATACAGAACGGTGGAATGGGAAGTGGAGCCACATGGCACCCAGTTTTTTTCAGATTGTGAACACTAATTTGTCTGATTTCTGTTATTTTCTTATTCTACTTTTTTTTTAAGTGAAGTGAGTTTTCATTGAGATTCCCAGGCTGACCCTGAACTCGTGAGCTCAGGTGAACCACCCACCTCAACCTCCCAAATGGCTAGGATAGCTGGTGTTAGTCACAGTGCTGGGGAAAGTTTCTCTGTTCTCTTTTGTTAACATGAAACTCGGCCTGCCAGAAACGGTGGCTCACAGAAACCTGTCATTCAGGTGCTTCGAAGACAAACGCAAAAAAACTTCGAGGATGCGTGTTCGAGACCCGCCCAACCAACATGGGAAATTTTCGTCTTCAGAACAGAAACAAGACTTGGGATAGGCTCAGCGCATCACACCTGTAATTTCATGGCATTGGAATGTCAAGCCGGGTGGACAGTGAGATCACAAATTCGAGACTGGCCTCAACCGACACAGCGCTACCCACTTGCTATAAACAACATAAAAACGGAAAGAAATAAAAAACTTTGCCGGGCACGGCATGTGCTCACTTCGGAAGCATGTACACTATAATTGGGACTCTACATTGAAGCCGGAGAAGCCCTCAATGCAAGGATGAAATACTACGCAGGGTTCCATTTCTTATCGATTCATTTTGTTTTGCAATTGTAACTGTTTCGTACAAATCAAATACATATAGATTTTAGGTTCACAAAAATAAACAGAAAGATGTCTGTTCCAGGTGTTGTTGACATATTCAACCGCAGTTACTTGGGAGGCATCGGCAGAATGACCGCTGGAACCCACTTTGCAATTGTGGCAATAAGCCAAGATCTCAGTGTTTCATTCCAGCCTGGGTGACAGGAGGAAAGCAGTACCTCATACAGAAAGGTAGGGTTGGGGGTGGAGCCACTTGGCACCCCGTTTTTTTCAGATTGTGCACAATAATTTGTCTGATTTCTGTTATTTTCTTTTTCTAATTATTTTTATTTAAGTGAAGTGGGTTTTCACTGAGATGCCCAGGCTGACCCAGAACTCGTGACCTTTGGTGAACTGCACACCTCGACCTCCCAAATGCCTAGGATAGCTGGTGTCAGTCACAGTGCCGGGCAAAGTCTCTCTGTTCTCTTTTGTTAACATAAAACTCGGCCTGCCAGGTACAATGGCTCACAGGAACCTGTCATTTAGGCGCTTCGAAGACCAATGCAAAAAAATTTTCTAGGATGCGTTTTCAAGACCCGCCCAACTAACATTGGAAATTTCCTTCTTCAGAATGGAAACAAAACTTGGACTAGGCTTGGCGCATCACACCGGTAATTTCATGACAGTGGAATGTCGAGCCGGGCTGACAGTGAAACCACAAATTCGAGACTGGCCTCGAACGACACAGCGCTACCCACTTGCTATAAACAACATAAAACCCGAAAGAAATATAAAAGCTAAGCCGGGCACGGCATGTGCTCGCTTCGGCAGCATGTACACTAAAATTTGGACTCCACATAGAAGCCTGAAAAGGCCTCAGCGCAAGGATAAAAAGGTACGCAGTGTTCTGTTTTTCATTTATTCATTTACTTTTGCCGTTGTAACTGTTTTGTACAAATCAAATACAGATAGGTTCTAGGTTCACAAAAATAAACAGAACGTTGTCTGTTCCAAGTGGTGATGACATATTCAACCACAGTTATTTGGGAGGCATCGGCAGAACGACCGCTGGAACCCACTATGCAGTTGTGGCAATAAGTCGAGATCGCAGTGTTTCACTCTAGCTTGGGTGACAAAAGGAAAGCAGTACGTCATACAGAAAGGCGGGGTGTGGGGTGGAGCCACCTGGTCCCTGGTTTTGTTCAGATTTTGCACACTAATTGTCAGATTTCTGTTATTTTCTTTTTCTACTTCTTTTTTTTTAAGTGAAGTGGGTTTTCACCGAGATGCCCAGGCTGACCCAGAACTCGTGACGTCAGGTAAACCGCCCACCTCAACCTCCCAAATGGCTAAGACAGCTGGTGTTAGTCACAGTGCCGGGCAAAGTCTTTCTGTTCTCTTTTGTTAACATGAAACGCGGCCTGCCAGGTACAGTGGATCACAGGAACCTCTCATTTAGTCGCTTCGAAGACCAATGCAAAATAAATTTCGAGGATGCGTGTTTGGGACCTGCTCGACAAACATGGGAAATTTATGTCTTCAGAACGAAAACAAAACTTGGGTTAGGCTCGGCGCATCACACCTGTAATCCCATAACAGTAAAATGTCGAGCCAGGTGGACAGTGAGATCACCAATTCGAGACTGACCTCGAACGACACAGTGCTACTTGCTTGCGATAAACAACATAAAAACCGAAAGAAATAGAAGAGTTGAGCCGGGCACAACATGTGCTCGCTTCAGCAGCACGTACACTAAAATTGGGAGTCTACATAGAAGTACCCATTATGTAAACATGTACATCATGTACCCATTGGGCACGGATGTACAATATATGCACATGTATATATGTGTGCACAGTATGTACCTATCTACACAATGTGTGCATAGGTACATATAAGCTAGACATGTAACGGCTGTACATGAGTACATAATATGCACTGTATGTACACGCATGAACTATGTAGACACATGCGTGAACACCCACTTTGGTCACTGAAGTAATATCTAACATGTTAAGACTAATATCCAGGAATGTACTCACAATGTGTAAATTTATGTGCATATTGCAATAAATGTATAACACTATCCCTAACCCTAAAGATTATGAAAGTTACATCTATCGTAATATCAACATGATATCATATCACAACAGCATATATAGTCACTATACACATGTAATACATAATGTCAATATAATCGTACATATTGCCAACATTATGCACCTTTACATTTATTGTTAAATGACGATGTGTATTCAAGTACACCATGTACCCGTTACTTACAGGTGCACAATATATGCGCGTGGAACTATGTGTGCACATTATGTACATATGTTCGCACATGTCCATGTAATATAGGCATGTACGTTTTGTACGCGAGTACGTAATAGGCACAAATCATATATGTATATACCATGTGCAGACCCGGGTGAACTCCCACTTTTATCACCAAAGTAATTTCTAATTAATATGCAAAAAATTATATTTAAGAATTTATTCATCATATGTACATTAATTTGAATCGCAAGAAATATATAATAGAGGTACAGTCTGTACAATTAGTCTGGTTTGCATATGTTTACACAATACAAATGTACAATGTGCATAATCTGTTTAATAAGTATATTATATTTATATAAAGTGTGCACAACAGTTACGTACATCATGTGTACAACATGTCATTGATTGTAATATCGCAATGATATCACTTAATCACAACTTATGAAATCACATTGCAAATGTAATACATAATATCAATATAAGTGTAGACATTGAAAACATTACGTACATGTACATTTGTTGTAATATTACGGTATATACACATGAACAACATGTACACATTATGTTTACATATACACCATGTAACCCATATGTTCACATGTACGTCATGTATACATTATGTAAACAGGTACACCTTGTGCACATTGTGCACGGATGTACAATATATGCACGTGTATATATGTGTGCACAGTATGTACGTCGCTACACTATGTATGCATATGTACATATATGGTTGACATGTACCTTCTGTACATACGCAAGTGCATAATATTCACTGTATGTGCACGTATAAACTATGCACACATATGCGTGTACACCCATGCTGGTAATTGAAGTGATTTTTATCTAACATGCTTAGAGTAATATTCCAGAATGTACTCATAATTTGTCCATTTATTGGCATATTTCAATAAAAGTATAACCTTAACCCGAAACCTAACCCTAACTTTACACTAACGCTAAACTTAAACACTAACCCTAACCCTAACCATCATTCTAGACCCTAAACCTAACCGAAAGCCTAACCCTATACCTCACCCGAACGCCGACCCTAACACTAACCCTAAGATGTATAAAAGGTACATCTATTATAATATCCAAATGATATCATATCACAACAGCTTATGTAATTACAATAAACCTGTAATGCATAATATCTATATATTATGTATTGCCAACATTATGTTCATTTACATTTATTGTTAAATGATAATATGTATGCATGTACCTCCTGTACCCATTACATACAGATGCACAATATATGAGCGTGTACATACGTGTGCACATTATATACGCATATATACATACGCACATGTACATATCATATAGACATGTACATTATGTACACGAGTCCGTAATATGCACAATATGTACACGTATAATCCATGTGCACACCCGGGTGAACTCCCACTTTAGTCACCAAAGTAATTTCTATTTAATATGCAAAAATAAAAAAAAATGCAAAAATCATATCCCAGAATGTTCTCATCATGTGTACATTTATTGGCATATCGCAAGAAATGTATAAAAGAGGTACAGACTGTACAATTTCTCTGGTGTACATGTGTTTACCAAATACAGATGTACAATGAATGTAAATAATCTGTGCTATATGTTTATTATATGGACATAATGTGTGCACAATAATTATGTACATAGTGTGTACAATATGATTACATATTGTAATGTCACAATGATATCATATATTCACAACAGTAGATAAAATCACAATGCTTACGTAACACATATATCAATATAGATGAACAGATTGCAAACATTATGTAAAATTACATTTATTGTAATATTACGATATGTACACATGAACATCATGTACACATTATTTTCACATGTACACCATATAACCTGTACGTCTACGTGTAAATCATGTACCCATTATGTAAACATGTACATCATGTACCCATTGGGCACGAATGTACAATATATGCACTTGTATATATTTGTGCACAGTATGTACTTATGTACACTATGTATGCAAAGGTACATATAAGCTAGACATGTAATGGCTGTACACGAGTATATAATATACACGGAATGTACATGTATAAACTATGTAGACACATGCGTGTACACTACTTTGGTAATTGAAGTAATTTCTATCTAACATGTTAAGACTAATATCCCAGAATGTACCAATTTCAGTGTACGTGCTGCCGAAGCGAGCACATGCCGTGCCGGGCTCAGCTTTTTTATTTCACTCGTTTTTTATGTTGTTTACAGCAAGCAGGTAGCGCTGTGTTGGTCGAGGCCAGTCTCAAATATTTGATCGCTCTGTTTGCTTGGCTCAACATTCCACTGTCATGGGATTACAGGTGGGATTCACCAAGCGTAACCCAAGTTTTGTTTCCGTTCTGAAGACGGAAATTTCCCATGTTGGTCGGGCGAATCTCGAACACGCATCTTCGAAATTTTTTTTGCGTTGGTCTTCGAAGCGCCTAAATGACAGGTTTCATTGAGCCACAGTACTTGGCAGACCGAGTTTCATGTTAGCGTTGAGGCCTTTTGGGCTTCTATGTAGAGTCCCAATTTCAGTGTACGTGCTGCCGAAGCGAGCACATGTCATGCCCGGCTTAGCCTTTCTTTTTTTTTTTCGGTTATTGCGTTTGTCTTTGAAGCGCCTAAATGACAGGTTACTGTGAGCCACCGTACCTGGCAGGCCGAGTTTCATGCTAGCACTGAGGCCTTTTCGGGCTTCTATGTAGAGTCCCAATTTCAGTGTACATGCTGCCGAAGCGAGCACATGCCATGCCCGGCTCAGCTTTTTTATTTCTTTCGGTTGTTATGTTGTTTATAGCAAGCGGGTAGTTCTGTGTCGTTCGAGGCCAGTCTCAAATTTGTGATCTCAGTGTCTGCCCGGCTCGACATTCAGCTGTCATGGGATGACAGGTGTGATGCGCCGAGCCTAACCCAAGTTTTGTTTCCGTTCTGAAGGCGGAAATTTTCCATGTTGGTCGGGTGGGTCTCGAACATGCATCCTCGAAAATTTTTTGCGTTGGTCTTCGAAGCACCTAAAAGACAAGTTGCTGTGAACCACCGCACCTGGCAGGCCGAGTTTTATGTTAGCGCTGAGGCCTTTTCGGGCTTCTATGTAGAGTCCTAATTTAGTGTATGTGCTGCCGAAGCGAGCACATGCCGTGCCCGGCTCAGCTTTATTATTTCTTTTGGTTTTTATGTTGTTTATAGCAAGCGGGTAGCGCTGTGTCAGTCGAGGCCAGTCTCGAATTTGTGATTTCACTGTCCATCCGGCTCGACCTTTTACTGTCATTAGATTACAGGTGTGATGGGCTGAGCCTAACCCAAGTTTTGTTTCCGTTCTGAAGTCGGAAATTTGCCATGTTGGTTGGGCGGGTCTCGAACACGCATCCTCGAAACTTTTTTGCGTTTGTCTTTGGAGCACCTAAATGACAGATTGCTGTGAACCATTGTACCACGCAGGCCGAGTTTCATGTTAGTGCTGAGGCCTTTTTGGGCTTCTATGTAGAGTCCCAATTTCAGTGTACATGCTGCCGAAGCAAGCACATGCCGTGCCCTGCTCAGCTTTTTTATTTATCTCGGTTTTTATGTTGCTTATAGCATGCAGGTAGCGCTGTGGCGGTCGACGCCAGTCTCGAATTTGTAATCTCAGTGTCCGCCCAGCTCGACATTCCACTGTCATGGAATGACAAGTGTGATGCGCCGAGCCTAACCCAAGTTATGTTTTTGCTCTGAATATGAAAATTTTCCATGTTGGTCTGGCGGGTCTCGAACATGCATCTTCAAAAATTTTTTGCATTGGTCTTTGAAGCGCCTATATGACAGGTTCCTGTGAGCCACCGTATCTGGCAGGCCGAGTTTCATGTTAGCGCTGAGGCCTTTAGGGCTTCTATGTAGAGTCCCAATTTCAGTGTACATGCTGTTGAAGCGAGCACATGCCATGCACGGCTCAGCTTTTTTTATTTCTTTCGGTTTTTATGTTGTTTATAGCAAGCTGGTAGCGCTGTGTCAGTTGAGGTCAGTCTCGAATTTGTAATCTCACTGTTTGTCCGGCTCGACATTCCACTGTCATGGAATTACAGGTGTGTTGCGCCAAGCCAAACCCAAGTTTTATTTTCGTTCTGAAGACGGAAATTTCCCATGTTGGTCAGGCGGGTCTCAAACACGCATCCTCGAAATATTGTTTGCATTGGTTTTCGAAGCGCCTAAATGACAGGCTTCTGTGAGCCACCGTACCTGCAGGCCGAAATTCATGTTAGCGCTGAGGCCTTATCGGGCCTCTATTTAGAGTTTCAATTTTAGTGTACCTGCTGCCAAAGCGAGGACATGTTGTGCCCAGCTCATCTTTTTTCTGTCTTTCGGTTTTTGCATTGGTCTTCGAAGCACCTAAATGACAGGTTACTGTGAGCAAAGGTACCTGGCAAGCCGAGTTTCATGTTAGCGCTGAGGCCTTTTCGAGCTTCTATGTAGAGTCCCAATTTCAGTGTACGTGCTGCCAAAGTGAGCACATGCCGTGCCAGGCTCAGCATTTTTCTTTCTTGGTTATTGCATTGGTCTTTGAAGCGCCTAAATCACAGGTTACTGTGAGCCATTGTACCTGGCAGGCCGAGTTTCATGGTAGGGTTGAGGCCTCTTCTGGCTTCTATGTAGAGTCCCAATTTCAGTGTACGTTCTCCCAAAGCGAGCACATGCTGTGCCCAGCTCAGCTTTCTAATTTATTTCGGTTTTTATGTTGTTTATTGCAAGCGGGTAGCGCTGTGTTGATCGAGGCCAGTCTCGAATTTCTGATGTCACTGTTCACCCGTCTGGAGATTCCACTGTCATGAAATGACAGGTGTGATGCGCTGAGCCTAACCCAAGTTTGGTTTTTTTTCTGAAGATGAAAATTTCCCATGTTGGTCGGGCGGGTCTCAAACATGCATCCTCGAAAATATTTTTGCGTTGGTCTTCGAAACTCGGCCTGCCAGGTACGATGGTGCACAGGAACCTGTCATTTAGGTGCTTCAAAGACCAACGCAATAACAGAAAGAAAAAAAAAGCTGAGCTGAGCACGGCATGTGCTTGCTTTGGAAGCTCGTACACTGAAATTGGGACTCTACACAGAAGCCTGAAAAGGCCTCAGCGCTAACAGGAAACTCGGCCTGCCAGGTACAGAGGCTCACAGGAACCTGTCATTTAGGCGCTTCAAAGACCAATGAAAAAAACTTTCGAGGATGCGTGTTCGAGACCCGCTCGACCGACATGTGAAATTTCTGTCTTCAGAACAAAAACAAAACTTGGGTCAGGCTCGGCGCATCGCACCTCTAATCCCATGACAGTATAATGTCGAGCCGGGCAAACAGTGAGATCACAAATTCGAGACTGGCCTCGACCAACACAGCACTACCCACTTGTATAAACAACATAAAAACCGAAAAAAATAAAAAAGCTGAGCCGGGCACGGCATGTGCTCACTTCGGCCGCACATACACTGAAATTGGGACTCCACATAGAAGCCCCAAAAGGCCTCAGCGCTAACGTGAAACTCAGCCTGTTAGGAACGATGACTCACAGGAACCTGCCATTTAGGCACTTCGAAGTCCAGCGCAAAAACTTTTCGAAAATGCATGTTCGAGACCCGCTTGACCAACATGGGAAATTTCTGTCTTCAGAACGGAAACAAACCTTGGGTTAGGCTTGGCGCATCACACCAGTTCCCGTTGTGTATAACCAGTATAAAGTGTACAGTTCCCATTGTGTGGTAACCGCTGTGAAGTGTACAGTGTCCATTGTGTGTAACCATTGTAAAGTGTACCATTTCCATTGTGTGGTAACAATTGTGAAGTGTACAGTTTCCACTGTGTGGTAAACATTGTGAACTGTAAATTTCCCATTGTGTGGTAACAATTTTGAAGTGTACATTTCCCATTGTGTGTAACCATTGTGAAGTGTATGGTTCCCATTGTGTGGTAACCATGGTGAAGTGTACAGTTTCCATTGTGTGGTGACCACTGTGAAGTGTACAGTTACCACTGTTTGTAACCATTGTGAAGTGTACAGTTCCCATTGTGTTGTAAACATCCTGAAGTGTACAGTTCCCCTTGTGTGTAACCACTGTGATGTTTACAGTTACCATTGTGTGGTAACCGCTCTGAAGTGTACAGTTACCATTGTGTGGTAATCATTGTGAAGTGTTCAGTTCCGATAGTGTGTAACCATTGTGATGTGCACAGTTACCATTGTGTGGTAATCGCTGCAAAGTGTACAGATCTCATTGTGTGGTAACCATTCTGAAGTGTACAGTTAGCATTGTGTGCTAATCGCTGCAAAGTGTATAGTTCCAACTTTTTGGTAACCGTTGTGATGTGTACAATTATCATTGTGTGGTAACCATTGTGAAGTGTACAGTTCCCATTGTTTGCAACCATTGTGAAATGTACAGTTCGCATTGTGTGGTAACCGTTGTGAAGTGTGCAGTTCCCATTGTGTGTAACCATTGTAAAGTGCACAGTTTTCATCATGTGGTAACCATTGTGAAGTGTGAAGTTTTCATTGTGTTGTAATTGCTGTGAAGTGTACAGTTACCAATGTGTGGTAACCATTGTGAAGTGTACAGTTCCCATTGTGTGTAATCATTGTGAGGTGTACAGTTCCCATTCTGTGATAACCATGGTGAAGTGTAGAGTTACCATTGTGTGTAACCATTGTGAAGTGTACAGTTTTCATTGTGTTGTAAAAATCCAGAAGTGTACAGTTCCCCTTGTGTGTAACCACTGTAATGTTTACAGTTAACATTGTGTGGTAACCACTGTGAAGTGTACAGTTACCATTGTGCTTTAACCATTGTGAAGTGTTCAGTTCTCATAGTGTGTAACCATTGTGAAGTGTACAGTTAACATTGTGTGGTAACCATGGCAAAGTGTACAGGTCCCATTGTCTAGTAACCATTGTGATGTATACAGTTACCATTGTGTGCTAACCACTGCAAAGTGCACAGTTCCAATTGTGTGGTAAACGTTGTAAAGTGCACAGTTCTCATTGTGTGGTAACCTTTGTGAAGTGTACAGTTTCTATTGTTTCTAACCATTGTGAAGTGTTCAGTTCCCACTGTGTGGTAACCATTGTGAAGTGTACAGTTTTTATTGTGTGGTAATGGCTACAAAGTGTGCAGTTCCCATTGTGTGGTAATATTTGCGAACAGTACATTTCCCATTCGGTGGTAAGCATAGCAAAGTGTACGGTTTCCATTGTGTGGTACCCATTGTGAAGTGTATAGTGCCCATTTTCTGGTAACCATTGTGAAGTTTACAGTTACCATTGAGTGTAACTATTTTGAAGTGTAGAGTTCCCATTGTGTGGTAACCATTGTGAAGTGTAAAGTTCCCATTTTGTGGTGACCATTGTGAAGTGTGCAGTTACTATTGTGTGTAACCAGTGTAAAGTGTAGAGTCGACATTGTGTGGTAACTGCTGTGAAGTGTACAGTTCCCATTGTGTGGTAACTATTGTGAAGTGTACGGTTTCCATTGTGTGGTAACCATTGGGAAGTGTACAGTTCCCTTTGTGTTGGAACTATTGTGAAGTGTACAGTTCCCATTGTGTGGTAACCATTGTGAGGTGTACAGTTACGATTATGTGGTAACCGCTGTGAAGTATACAGTTACCATGGTGTGGTAACCATTGTAAAGTGTACAGTTCTTATTGTGTTTAACCATTAAGAAGTGCACAGTTCTCATTGTGTGGTAACGATTGTAAAGTGTACAGTTTCCATTGTGTGGATTCATTGTGAAGTGTACAGTTCCCATTGTGTTTTAATTATTGTGAAGTGTACAGTTACCATTGTGTGGTAAGCTCTGTGAAGTGTACAGTTACAATTGTGTGGTAACCATTGTGAAGTGTACAGTTTTCATTGTGTGGTAACCATTGAAAAGTGTACAGTCCTCATTGTCTGGGAACCATTGGGAAGTGTACAGTTCCCACTGTGTGGTAACCATTGTGAAGTGTACCGTTCCCATTGTGTGTAACCATTGTGAAGTGCACAGTTTTCATTGTGTGGTAACGATTGTGAAGTGCACAGTTATTATTGTGTGGTAACCACTGTGGAGTTTACAGTTTCCATTGTGTGTAACCATTGTGAAGTTCACAGTTCCCATTGTTTGCTTACCATTGAGAAGTGTAAAGTTCCTATTGTGCATAACCATTGTGAAGTGTACAGTTACAATTTTATGGTAACAATGGTGAAGTCTCCAGTTCCTATTGTGTGTAACCATTGGGAACTGTACAGTTCTTATTGTGTGGTAACCATTGTAAAGTGTACAGTTACCACTGTGTGGTAACCAATTTTAAGTGCACAGTTCCAATTCTGTGGTAACTGCTGTGAAGTGTACAGTTCCCATTGTGTGGTAACCATTGTGAAGTGTACAGTTCCCATAGTGTGGTAACCAATGTTAAGTGTACATTTATTATTTTGTGGTAACCGCTGTGAAGTGTACAGTTACCATTGTGTGTAGCCATTGTAAAGTGTACAGTTACAATTATGTGGTAACCATTGTAAAATGTACAGTTCCCATTGTGTGTAACCATGGGGAAGTTTACAGTTTTCATTGTGTGGTAACCATTGTGAAATGTACAGTTACCATTGTGTGTAACCATTTTGATGTGTAGAGTTACCACTGTGTGGTAACCATTGTGAAGTTTACAGTTACCATTGTGTGGTCACCATTGTGAAGTGTACAGTTACCATTTCGTGGTAACCATTGTGAAGTGCACAGTTCCCATTGTGTGGTAACCATAAAGACGTTTACAGTTACCATTGTGTGGTAACCATTATGAAGTGTAGAGTTCCCATTGTGTGAAACCTACTTTGAAGTGTACAGTTTCTATTGTGTGATTACCATATTGAATGTACAGTTACCATTGTGTGGTAACCGCTGTGAACTGTATAATTACCCTTGTGTGGTAGCGATTGTGAAGTGTACAGTTACCATTGTGTGTAATTATTGTGAAGTGTACAGTTCCCATTGTGTGATAACCATTGTGAGGTGTAGAGTTCCCATTGTGTGAGAACCATTGTAAAGTGTAAAGTTACCATTGCGTTTAACCATTGTGAAGTTTAACATTCCCATTGTGTGGTAACCATTGCGAAGTGTACAGTTACCACTGAGTGGTAATTATTATGAAGTGTACAGTTTTTATTCTGCGGTAACAATTGTGAATTGTACAATTCCCATTGTGTGGTAACCATTGTGTAGTGTACAGTTTCTATTGTTTTGTAACCGCTCTGAAGTGTACAGTTTCCATAGTGTGGTTATTGTTGCGAAGTGTACAGTTCCCACTGTGTGGTAACCATTGCGAACCCCTCAGTTTTCATTTTGTGGTAACCATTGTGAAGTGTAAACTTACCATTGTGTGGTGACCATTATGAAATGTACAGTTTTTATTGTGTGGTAACCATTGTGAAGTGTACAGTTCCCATTGTGCGGTAACCATTGTGAAGTGTAGTTTTTATTTTGTGGCAACTGCTGTGAAGTGTACAGTTACCGTGTTGTGGTAACCGATGTGAAGGGTACAGTTGCCATTTTGTGGTAATCATTGTGAAGTGTGCAGTTACCATTGTGTCTAGCCATTGTGAAGTGTAGAGTTACCATTGTGTAATTATGGTAAAGTGTACAGTTCCCCTTTGTGGTAACCATTGTGAAGTGTACAGTTCCCATTTTGGGGTAACCATTGGAAAGTGTACAGTTCTTATTGTGTGGTAACCATTGTGAAATGAGCAGTTACAATTGTGTGAAACCATTGTGAAGTGTACAATTCCCATTGTGTGGTAATTATTGTGAATTGTACAGTTACCATTGTGTGGTAACCATTGCAAACTGTACAGTTTCCTTTCTGTGGTAACCATTGTGAAGTGTAAAGTTACCATTATGTGGTGACCATTGTGAATTGTACAGTTAGTATTGTGTGTAACCATTGTGAAGTGTACAGTTACAATTGTGTGATAACTGCTGTGAAGTGTACAGTTTCCATTGTGTGGCAACCATTGTGAAGTGTACAGTTACCATTGTGTGTAACTATTGCGTAGTGTACAGTTACAATTGTGTGTAACCATTGGAAAGTGTACAGTTTCCATTGTGTGGTAACCATTCGGAAGTGTACAGTTATTATTGTGTGTTAACCATTGTGAAGTGTACAGTTTCCATTGTGTGATAACCATTGCAAGGTGTAGAGTTACCATTGTGTGGTTACCATCCTGATGTGTACAGTTATTATTGTGTGGTAACGAATGTGAAGTGTACAGTTTCCATTGTGTGGTAACCATTGTGAAGTGTAAAGTTTTCATTGTGTGGTAATCGCTGTGAAGTGTACAGTTTCCACTGTGGTGTAATCGCTACAAAGTGTACAGCTCCCATTGTGTGGTAACCATTGTAAACAGTACAGTTTTCATTCTGTGGTAATTATTGCGAAGTGTACATTTTACCATTGTGTGTAACCATTCTGAAGTGGACAGTTCCCATAGTGTTTAACCATTGTGAAGTCTACAGTTCCCATTGTTTGGTAACCGCTGTGAAGTGTACAGTTACCATTGTGTGTAACCACTGTGAAGTGTACAGTTTCCATTCTTTGGTTACCATTGTTAAGTTTACAGTTTTAACTGTGTGGTAACCATTTTGAAAATTTCAGTTCCCATTGTGTGGTAAGAATTGTGAAGTGTACAGTTACTACTGTGTTTTAACCATTGTGAACTGTACCGTTCTTATTTTGTGGTAACCATTGTGAAGGGCACAGTTTCCATTGTGTGGTAACTGCTGTGAAATGTACAGTTCCCATTGCGCATAACCACGGTGAAGTGTACACTTTCCATTGTGTGGTAACCATTCTGAAGTGTACAGTTATTATTATGTGGTAACCATCGTGTGGTAACCATTGCAAGGTGTACAGTTACCATTGTGTGGTAACCATCCTGAAGTGTAGAGTTATTATTGTGTGGTAACGATTGTGAAGTGTACAGTTCCCATTTTGTGGTAACCACGTTGAAGTGTACATTTCCCATTGCGTGGTAACTGCTGTGAAGTGTACAGTTACCATTGTGTGTAACCATTGTGAAGTGTACAGTTCCCATTTTAGGTAACCATTGTAAAGTGTGCCGTTCCCATTGTGTGGTAACAATTTTGAAGTTTACAGTTCCCATTGTGTGTAACCACTGTGAAGTGTACAGTTACCATTGTGTGGTAACCGCTGTACAGTGCACAGTTACCATTGTGTGGTAACCATTGTGAAGTGTACAGTTCCCATAATGCGTAACCATTGTGAAGTGTAAAGTTACCATTGTGTGGTAACTGCTGCAAAGTCTACAGTTTTCATTGTGTGGTAACCATTGTGAAGTGTACAGTTAACATTGTGTGCTAACCGCTGCAGAGTGTACAGTTCCCATTGTGTGGTAACTGTAGTGAAGTGTACAGTTATCATTGTGTGGTAACCACTGTAAAGTTTTCAATTGCCACTGTGTGTTAATTGCAGAGAAGTTTTCAGTTCCCACTGTGTGTAACCATTGTGAAGTGTACAGTTTTCATTGTGTGGTAACCATTATGAAGTGTACAGTTACCATTGTGTGAAAACCGCTGTAAAGGGTACAGTTGCCATTTTGTGGTAACCATTGTTAAGTGTACAGTTCTTATTGTTTTAACCATTGGAAAGTGTACAGTTTTTATTGTGTGGTAATCATTGTAAAGTGTACAGTTCCCATTGTGTGTAACCATTGTGATATGTACAGTTCCCGTTGTGTGGCAACTATGGTGAAGTGTACAGTTACAATTGTTTGATAACCGCTGTGAAGTTTATAGTTACAATTGTGTGGTAACCATTGTGAAGTGTACAGTTACCATTGTCTTGTAACCATTGTGAAGTTTATAGTCTCCATTGTGTGGGAAACATTGTGAAGTGTACAGTTCCCATTGTATGGTAAGCACTGTTAAGTGTATCACTATTATGGTGTGGTAACCATTTTAAGTGTACAGTTACCTTTGTTTGTAACCATTGTGAAGGGTACAGTTTCCATTGTGTGGTAACTGCTCTGAAGTCTACAGTTCTTATTGTGTGTAAACATTGTGAAGTGTAGAGTTACCATTGTGTGGTAACTGCTGTGAAATGTACATTTCCCATTGTGTAATAACCATTGTGAAGTGTACAGTTCCCATTGTGTTAAACCATTGGAAAGTGTACAGTTCCCATTCTGTGGTAACCGTTATGAAGTGTACAGTTCCCATTGTGTGTAAAGATTTTGAAGTGTACAGTCTCCATTGTGTGGTCATCGCTGCAAAGTGTACAGTTCCATACTTTGGTAACCATTGTGAAGTGTTGAGTCCCATTGTGTGTAACCATTGTGAAGTGCACAGTTCCCATTATGTGGTAACCATTGTAAAGTGGAGAGTTACCATTGTGTGGTAACAACTGTGAAGAGTGCAGTTACCACTGTGTGTAACCATTGTGAAATATACAGTCACCATTGTGTGGTAACAGCTGTGAAGTGTACAGTTCCCATTGTGTGTAATTATTGTGAAGTGTACAGTTCCCATTTTGTGGCAACCATTGTGAAACGTTCAGTTCTTATTGTGTGGTAACCATTGTTAAGTGTACAGTTCTTATTTTGTGGTAACCATTGTGAAGCGTACAGTTTCCATTGTGTGGTAACCATTGTGAAGTATAAATGTCCCATTGTGCGGTAACCATTGTGAAGTGTACAGTTTTCATTGTGTGGTAACCGCTGTACAGTTTACAGTTACAATTGTGTGGTAACCATTGTAAAGTGTACAGTTTCCGTTGTGTGGTAACCATTGTGAAGTACACATTTCCCATTGTGTGGAAACCATTGTGAAGTGTAGAGTTTCTATTGTGTGGTGACCATTGTGAAGTGTACAGTTCCCATTGTGTGTAACCATTGTAAAGTGTACAGTTTTCATTGTGTGGTAACCATTGTGAAGTGTGCAGTAACCATTGTGTGGTAACCATTGGGAAAAGTAGTTTCCACTGTGTGTAACTATTGTGAAGTTCGCAGTTTGTATTGCTTGGTAACCATTGTGAAGTGTAAAATTCCCATTGTGCATAATTATTGTCAAGTGTACAGTTCCCATTTTGTGGTAACTGTTGTAAAGTGTTCAGTTCATATTGTGTGTAAAAATTGGGAAGTGTACCATTCCCATTTTGTGGGAACCATTTTGAAGTGTACAGTTTTCATTGTGTGGTAAACATTGTGAAGGGTACAGTTTTCATTGTGTGGTAACCATTGTGAAGTGTACAGTTACCAATGAGTAATAACCATTGGGAAGTGAACAGTTTTCATGGTGTGGTAACTGCTGTGAAGTGTACACTTCCCATTGTGTGGTAACCATCATAAAGTGTACAGTTCCCGTTGTGTGGTAACCATTGTGAAGTGCACATTTCCCATTGTGTGTAACCATAGTGAAATATACAGTTTTTATTGTGTGGTAACCATTGTGAAGTGTACAGTTTTCATTGTGTGGTAACAGTTGTGAAGTGTACATTTTCTATTGTGTGTAACGATTGTGAAGTGTACACTTCCTATTGTGTGGTAACCATTGTGAAGTGTACAGTTTAAATTGAGTGTAACCATTGCAAACTGTACAGTTCCTCTTGTGTTGTAACCATGGTAAAGTGTTATGTTCCCATTGTGTGTAACCATTTTCAAGTGTACAGTTTCCATTGTGTGGTGACTGCTGTGAAGCGTAGATTTTCCATTGTGTGTAACAAATGTAAAGTGTACCATTCTTATTGTGTGGTAATCATTGTGAAGCTTACAGTTTTCATTGTGTAATAACCGCTGTAAAGTGTCCAGTTATCATTGTGTTTAATCATTGTGAAGTGTACCATTCCCATTGTGTGGTAACCATTGTGAAGTGTACAGTTACCATTGTGTACAACCATTTGAAATGTACCATTTCCATTGTTTGGCTACCATTGTTAAGAGTACAGTGCCCATTGTGTGGTAACCATTGTGAAGTGTATAGTTCCCATTGTGTGGTAACAATTGTGAAGTGTACAGTTCTGATTGTGTGTTAACCATTGTGAAGTGTACAGTTCTCATTGTGCGGTAACCATGATGAAGTGTACAGTTCTCATGGTGTGTAACAATTTGGAAGTGTACAGTAAACATTATGTGTAATCATTATGAAGTTAACAGTTTCCATTTTTTGTAACTGCTGTTAAGTGTACAGTTACCATTGCGTGCAACGAATTTGAAGTGTACAGTCTCCATTGTGCGGTAACTATTGTGAAGTGTAGAGTTCCCATTATTTGTTGACCATTGTGAACTGTATATTTTCGATTGTGTGGTAACCATTGTGAAGTGTACAGCTTTTATTGTGTGAGAACCATTGTGAAGTGTACAGTTTTTATTGTGTGGTAACCATTGTGAAGTGTACAGTTTCAATTGTGTTTAACCATGGGGAAGTTTACAGTTCCCATTTAGTGGTAACCATTGTGAAGTGTATAGTTCCCATTGTGTGGTAACCATTGTGAAATGCAGAGTTAGCATTGTTTGGCAAACATGATGAAGTGTAGAGTTACAATTGTTTGTAACCATTGTGAGGTGTACAGTTCCGATTGTGTGGGAACCATTGTGAAGTGTACAGTTTTCATTGTGTGGTAACCATTGTGAATTGTACACTTCCCATTGTGTCGTAACCGCTGTAAAGTGTACAGTTACCATTTTGTGGAAACCATTGTGAAGTGTACAGGTCTCATTCTGTGGTAACCATTGCGAAGTGTAAACTGATTATTGTGTGGTAACCATTGTGAATTGTACGGTTACCATTGTGTGGTAACCATTGTGAAGTGTACAGTTACCATTGTGTGGTAACCATTATGAAGTGCACAGTTACCACTGTGTGTAACAATGGGAAATGTACAGTTAAAATGGTTTGTTACCATTGTGAAGTGTACAATTACCATTGTGTGGTAACCATTGCGAAGTGTACACTTCTTGTTGTGTGTAACCATTGTGACGTGTACAGTTCCCATTGTGTGGTAACCATTGTGAAGTGTACAGTTACCATTGTGTGGTAACCATTGCGAATTGTACAGTAACCATTTTGTGGTAACCACTGCGAAGTGTACAATTCCCACCCTGTGGTAACCATTGTGAAGTGTACAGTTACCATTGTGTGGTAACCATTTTACAGTGTACAATTACCATTGTGTGGTAACCATTACGAAGTGTACAGTTCCCATTTTGTGGAAACTGCTGTGAAGTGTAAAGTTCCCACTGTGTAGTAACCATTGTAAAGTGTAGAGTTCCCATTGAGTGAAAACAATTGTGAAGTGTACAGTTCCCATTGTGTGTAATTATTGTGAAGTGTACAGTTCCCATTGTGTGGTAACCATTATGAAGTGCACCGTTCCCTTTGTGTGTAACCATTGTGAAGTATACAGTTCTTATTGTGTGGTAACCACTGTGAAGTGTAGAGTTTCCATTGTGTGGAAACCGCTGGGATGTGTATGGTAAAGATTGTGTGTAACATTTGTGAAGGGTACGGTCTCCACTGTGTGGGAACCATTGAGAAGTGTAGAGTTTTTATTGTGTGGTAACCATTTTAAAGTGTACAGTTCCCATTGTGTGGTAACCATTTTGAATTGTACAGTTACTATTGTGTGGAAACCATTGTGAAGTGTACTGTAACCATTGTGTGGTAACCATGGTGTAGTGTACAGTTTTCATTGTGTGGTAACTGCTGTGAAGTGTACAGTTTTCTTTTTTTTTTAATTTTTTATTGGATTTTAGGTTTTGGGGTACATGAGCAGAGCATGCAAGACAGTTGCGTAGGTACACACATGGCAGTGTGCTTTGCTTTTCTTCTCCCCTTCACCCGTATTTGGCATTTCTCCCCAGGCTATCCCTCCCCACCTCCCCCTACCTCTGGCCCTCCCCTTTTCCCCCCAATAGACCCCAGTGTTTAGTACTCCACTTTCTGTGTCCATGTGTTCTCATTTTTCATCACCCACCTGTGAGTGAGAATATGCGGTGTTTCATTTTCTGTTCTTGTGTCAGTTTGCTGAGGATGACGTTCTCCAGATTCATCTATGTCCCTACAAACGACACAAACTCATCATTTCTGATTGCTGCATAATATTCCATGGTGTATATTTGCCACATTTTTCCAATCCAGTGTATTATCAATGGGCATTTGGGTTGATTCCAGGTCCTTGCTATTGTAAACAGTGCTGCAATGAACATTCGTGTACATGTGTCCTTATAGTAGAACGATTTATAGTCTTTTGGATATATACCCAGTAATGGGATTGCTGGGTCAAATGGAATTTCTATTTCTAAGGCCTTGAGGAATCGCCACACTGTCTTCCACAATGGTTGAACTAATTTACACTCCCACCAACAGTGTAGAAGTGTTCCTTTTTCTCCACATCCTCTCCAGCATCTGTTGTCTCCAGATTTTTTAATGATCGCCATTCTAACTGGCGTGAGATGGTATCTCAATGTGGTTTTGATTTGCATCTCTCTGATGACCAGTGACGATGAGCATTTTTTCATATGATTGTTGGCCTCATATATGTCTTCTTTCATAAAGTATCTGTTCATATCCTTTGCCACTTTTGAATGGGCTTGTTTGTTTTTTTCCTGTAAATCTGTTTGAGTTCTTTGTAAATTCCGGATATCAGCCCTTTGTCAGATGGGTAGACTGCGAAAACTTTTTCCTATTCTGTTGTTTGCCGATCCACTCTAGTGACTGTTTCTTTTGCCGTGCAGAAGCTGTGGAGTTTCATTAGGTCCCATTTGTCTATTTTGGCTTTTGTTGCCAATGCTTTTGGTGTTTTGTTCATGAAGTCCTTGCCTACTCCTATGTCCTGGATAGTTTTGCCTAGATTTCCTTCTAGGGTTTTTATGGTGCTAGGTCTTATGTTTAAGTCTTTAATCCATTTGGAGTTAATTTTAATGTAAGGTGTCAGGAAGGGGTCCAGTTTCTGCTTTCTGCACATGGCTAGCCAGTTTTCCGAACACCATTTGTTAAACATGGAATCCTTGCCCCATTGCTTGTTTTTGTCAGGTTTATCAAAGATTGTATAGTTGTATGTATGTTGTGTTGCCTCCGGTGCCTCTGTTTTGTTCCATTGGTCTATATCTCTGTTTTGGTACCAGTACCATGCTGTTTTGATTACTGTAGCCTTGTAGTATAGTTTGAAATCCGGTAGTGTGATGCCCCCCGCTGTGTACTTTTTGCTTAGAATTGACTTGGCTATGCGGGCTCTCTTTTGGTTCCATATGAAGTTCATGGTGGTTTTTTCCAGTTCTGTGAAGAAAGTCAATGGTAGCTTGATGGGGATAGCGTTGATTCTGTAAATTACTTTGGGCAGTATAGCCATTTTCACGATATTAATTCTTCCTAACCATGAACATGGAATGTTTCTCCATCTGTTTGTGTCCTCTCTGATTTCATTGAGCAGTGGTTTGTAGTTTTCCTTGAAGAGGTCTCTTACGTTCCTTGTGAGTTTTATTCCAAGGTATTTTATTCTTTTTGTAGCAATTGCGAATGGCAGTTCGTTCTTGATTTGGCTTTCTTTGAGTCTGTTATTGGTGTAGACGAATGCTTGTGATTTTTTCACATTGATTTTATATCCTGAGACTTTGCTGAAGTTGCTTATCAGTTTCAGGAGTTTTTGGGCTGAGGTGATGAGGTCTTCTAGGTATACTATCATATCATCTGCAAATAGAGACAATTTGGCTTCTACCTTTCCTATTTGAATACCCTTTATTTCTTTTTCTTGCTTGATTGCTCTGGCTAGAACTTCCAGTACTATATTGAATAGGAGTGGAGACAGAGGGCATCCTTGTCTAGTGCCGGATTTCAAAGGGAATGCTTCCAGTTTTTGCCCATTCAGTATGATATTGGCTGTTGGTTTGTTGTAAATAGCTTTGATTACTTTGAGATGTGTTCCATCAATACCGAGTTTATTGAGGGTTTTTAGCATAAAGGGCTGTTGAATTTTGTCAAATGCCTTCTCTGCATCAATTGAGATAATCATGTGGTTTTTGTTTTGGTTCTGTTTATGTGGTGAATTACGTTGATAGACTTGCGTATGTTGAACCAGCCTTGCATCTCCGGGATGAATCCTACTTGATCATGATGAATAAGTTTTTTGATTTGCTGTTGCAATCGGCTTGCCAATATTTTATTGAAGATTTTTGCATCTATGTTCATCATGGATATTGGCCTGAAGTTTTCTTTTCTTGTTGGGTCTCTGCCGGGTTTTGGTATCAGAATGATGTTGGTCTCATAAAATGATTTGGGAAGAATTCCCTCTTTTTGGATTGTTTGAAATAGTTTTAGAAGGAATGGTACCAGCTCCTCCTTGTGTGTCTGGTAGAATTTGGCTGTGAACCCGTCTGGACCTGGGCTTTTTTTGTGTGGTAAGCTCTTAATTGCTGCCTCAACTTATGACCTTGTTATTGGTCTGTTCATAGTTTCAGCTTCCTCCTGGTTTAGGCTTGGGAGGACACAGGAGTCCAGGAATTTATCCATTTCTTCCAGGTTTACTAGTTTATGTGCATAGAGTTGTTTGTAATATTCTCTGATGATGGTTTGAATTTCTGTGGAATCTGTGGTGATTTCCCCTTTATCATTTTTTATTGCATCTATTTGGTTGTTCTCTCTTTTATTTTTAATCAATCTGGCTAGTGGTCTGTCTATTTTGTTGATCTTTTCAAAAAACCAGCTCTTGGATTTATTGATTTTTTGAAGGGTTTTTCGTGTCTCAATCTCCTGCAGCTCAGCTCTGATCTTAGTTATTTCTTGTCTTCTGCTGGGTTTTGAGTTTTTTTGATCTTGCTCCTCTAGCTCTTTCAATTTTGACGATAGGGTGTCAATTTGGATCTCTCCATTCTCCTCATATGGGTACTTATTGCTATATACTTTCCTCTAGAGACTGCTTTAAATGTGTCCCAGAGGTTCTGGCACGTTGTGTCTTCGTTCTCATTGGTTTCGAAGAACTTCTTTATTTCTGACTTCATTTCATTGTTTACCCAGTCAACATTCAAGAGCCAGTTGTTCAGTTTCCATGAAGCTGTGCGGTTCTGGGTTGGTTTCTGAATTCTGAGTTCTAACTTGATTGCACTATGGTCTGAGAGGCTGTTTGTAATGATTTCAGTTGTTTTGAATTTGTTGAGCAGTGCTTTACTTCCAATTATGTGGTCAATTTTAGAGTAGGTGTGATGTGGTGCTGAGAAGAATGTGTATTCTGTGGATTTGGGGTGGAGAGTTCTGTAAATGTCTATCAGGTTTGCTTGTTTCAGGTCTGAGTTCAAGCCCTGGATATCCTTCTTGATTTTCTGTCTGGTCGATCTGTCTAGTATTGACAGTGGAGTGTTAAAGTCTCCCACTATTATTGTGTGGGAGTCTAAGTCCTTTTGTAAGTCGTTAAGAACTTGCCTTATGCATCTGGGTGCTCCTGCATTGGGTCCATATATGTTTAGGATCGTTAGCTCTTCTTGTTGTATCGATCCTTTTACCATTATGTAATGGCCTTCTTTGTCTCTTTTGATTTTTGTTGCTTTAAAGTCTATTTTATCAGAGATAAGAATTGCAACTCCTGCTTTTTTTTGCTTTCCGTTTGCTTGGTAAATCTTTCTCCATCCCTTTATTTTGAGCCTTTGTGTATCCTTGCATGTGAGATGGGTTTCCTGTATACAGCACACTGATGGGTTTTGGATTTTTATCCAATTTGCCAGTCTGTGTCTTTTGATTGGTGCATTTAGTCCATTTACATTTAGGGTTAATATTGTTATGTGTGAATTTGATACTGCCATTTTGATGCTAAGTGGCTGTTTTGCCTGTTCGTTGTTGTAGATTCTTCATTATGTTGATGCTCTTTAGCATTCAGTGTGATTTTGGAATGGCTGGTACTGGTTGATCCTTTCTATGTGTAGTGCCTCTTTTAGGAGCTCTTGTAAAGCAGGCCTGGTGGTGACAAAATCTCTGAGTACTTGCTTGTTCGTAAAGGATTTTATTTTTCCTTCACTTCTGAAGCTCAGTTTGGCTGGATATGAAATTCTGGGTTGAAAGTTCTTTTCTTTAAGAATGTTGAATATTGGCCCCCACTCTCTTCTGGCTTGTAGTGTTTCTGCCGAGAGATCTGCTGTGAGTCTGATGGGCTTCCCTTTGTGGGTGACCCGACCTTTCTCTCTGGCTGCCCTTAGTATTCTCTCCTTTATTTCAACCCTGTTGAATCTAACGATTATGTGCCTTGGGGTTGCTCTTCTTGCAGAATATCTTTGTGGTGTTCTCTGTATTTCCTGCAATTGAGTGTTGGCCTGTCTTGCTAGGTGGGGGAAGTTTTCCTGGGTGATGTCCTGAAGAGTATTTTCCAGCTTGGATTCATTCTCTTCGTCCCCTTCTGGTACACCTATCAAACGTAGGTTAGGTCTCTTCACATAGTCCCACATTTCTTGGAGACTTTGTTCATTCCTTTTTGCGATTTTTTCTCTAATCTTGGTTTCTCGTTTTATTTCATTGAGTTGGTCTTCGACTTCAGATATTCTTTCTTCTGCTTGGTCGATTCGGCTATTGAAACTTGTGCATGCTTCGCGAAGTTCTCGTATTGTGTTTTTCAGCTCCTTTAATTCATTCATATTCCTCTCTAAGTTATCCATTCTTGTTATCATTTCCTCGAATCTTTTTTCAAGGTTCTTAGTTTCTTTGCATTGATTTAATACATGATCTTTTAGCTCACAAAAGTTTCTCATTATCCATCTTCTGAAGTCTAATTCCGTCATTTCGTCACAGTCATTCTCTGTCCAGCTTTGTTCCCTTGTTGGGGAGGAGTTTTGGTCCATTCTAGGAGGTGAGGTGTTCTGGTTTCGGGTGTTTTCCTCCTTTTTGCGCTGGTTTCTTCCCATCTTTGTGGATTTGTCCGCTGGTCGTCTGCGTAGTTGCTGACTTTTCGATTGAGTCTCTGAGTGGACACCCAGAATGTTGATGATGAAGTATTTCTGTTGCTTGGTTTTCCTTCTACCAATCTAGCCCCTTCGCTGTACGACTGCTGAGGTTCACTCCAGACCCTGCTTGTCTGCGGTGCACCTCTAGCTGCTGTGGCACAGCGAGGGATGCTACCAGTTTCTTTTTCTGCTATCTTTGTCCCAGGATGATGCCTGCCTAATGTCAGTCTTTTGGATATAGAGGGGTCAGGGAGCTGCTTGAGGAGACAGTTTGTACTTTATAGGGGCTTAATTGCTGAGCTGTGAGCTCTGTTGTTCATTCAGGGCTGTTAGGATGCTATGTTTGATTCTGCTGCAACAGAGTTCATTTAAAAAACCCTTTTCTTTTCTCTGTGTTGAGGGGTTTGGGCTTTATTTTTGGATGTCCGTTGAAGTCCTGCCCGGCTAGGACACAGACTAGCCACTGTTTGCCTGCCGAGGTTCCGCCCTGCTGTCGTGAGACTCGCCCTGGCTCCGCTGTTCTGCTGTGTTCTCTGCCACGTTCTCCGGCGGAGACTCTCTGTTGTAGCGGGTTGCCTCAGCAACGGCAGGCTGCGTCAGCAGTGGGCGTGTATCTCAGTTAGGGAGGGTTGCCTCGGTAATGGTGGCCGCCCCTCCCCCACAGAGCGTCTCGGGCCGTCTGCATGGGGCTTGTTTGAGATCGCGGTTTTGTTCGTCCCACTAGGCCACCCCTAACGCTCTGTCTCGGCAATCCCCTGGGCTGGCCCACTGTCCAAGTCTAGCTCAGTCTCAAGTCCAGCCCTCTCACGTCTCCGGTTGCCAGTTCAACAGGGCACCCGGACAAGCGCGCCCTGTAGGGAGCACTGGGCAGGGCCGGCCACCGCCACCCCAGCTGCCGGCTTCGCCAGGCGGAGGTTCTGCCTGGCATCCCGCATCTCCTCTTCACTTGGGAATTTCCCCGTTCCATGGGCAACAAAGATCAGTCTGGAAATGCAGCTCAGACTCACCTCTCCGCGGGCAAAACGCAAGCTCCAATCCTGGGTTGTTCTCAGTGCCATCTTCGAAGTGTACAGTTTTCATTGTGTGGAAACCATTGTGAAGGGTTCAATTCCCATTGTGTGAAAACAATTGCGAAGTGTACAGTTTTTATTGTGTGTAATGATTGTGAAGTGTACAGTTCCCATTCTGTGGTTACCATTGTGAAGTGTTCAGTTTCCATTGTGTTGGAACCATTGTGAAGTGCAGAGTTCCCACTGGGTCTAACCATTGTGAAATATAGAGTTCCCATTGTGTGGTAACAATTGTGAATTGTACAGTTTCCATTGTGTGGTAACCATGGTGAAGTGTACAGTTTCCATTGTGTGGTAATTGCTGTGAAGTGTACAGTTTCCCTTTTGTGGTAAGAATTGCGCACTGTACAAGTACCATTGTGTGGTAACCATTGTGAAATGTACAGTTACTATTGTGTGGTAACCATTGTGAATTGTACAGTACCCGTTTTTTGGTACTTTACAATAATTACCACACAATGGAGACTGTACACTTAACAGCGGTTACCACACAATGGGAACTGTACACTTCAAAATTGTTACCACACAATGGAAACTACAGTTCACAATGGTTACATAAAAAGGAAACTTTACATTTCACAATGGTTACACACAATTGTAACTGTACACTTCACAGCAGTTACTACACAATGGAAACTGTACACTTCACAATTGTTACACACAATGGGAATAGTACACTTCAAAATGATTACCACATAATGGGAACTGTACACTTCACAGTGGTTACCAAAAAACGGTAACTGTACACTTTAAAATGTTTACCACACAATAAAAATTGTACACTTCGCAATGATTACCACACAATAAAAACTGTACACTTCACCATGGTGACCAGACAATGGGAACTGAACACTTCACAATGATTACACACAATAGTAACTGTACACTTCACAATGGTCACCACACAATGGGAAATTTACAGCTCACAGCAATTACCACACAATGGTAACTATACAGTACACAACGGTTACCATACAATGAAAATCTTAAACAATGGGAACTGCACACTTCACAGGTGTTACAACACAATGGAAACTTTACACTTCTCAATGGTTAGCACACAATGGTAACTGTACCCTTCATAATGTTACCACACAATGGGAACTGTACACTTCACAACGTTGACCACACAATGGTAACTGTACACTTCACTATGATTACCACACAATCGCAACTTTACCCTTCGCAATGGTCACCACAGAATGAGAACTGTGCACTTCGCAATGGTTCCCACACAATGGGAACTGTACGCTTCACAATGGTTACCACACTATGGTAACTGCACACTTTGCAGCGGTTACCACACAATGGGAACTGTACACTTCTAAACTGTTACCTCACAATGGGAACTGTACACTTCACAATGGTTACCACAGAATGGGAACTGTACACTTCGCAATGGATACCACACAATGGGAACTGTACACTTCGCAATGCTTCCCACACAATGGTAACTGTACACTTCACAGTGGTTACAACACAATGGTAACTGTACACTTCACAATGGTTACACACAATGTAAACTCTACACTTCACAATGGTTACCACACAATGGAAACTGTACACTTCGCAATGGATACCACACAATAAGAACTCTACACTTCGCAGCATTTACCACACAATGGAAACCGTACACTTTACAGTTGTTACCACACAATGAGAACCGTAAACTTTACAATGGTTACACACGATGCTGATTGTACACTTAAAAATGGTTACCACACAATGGTAACTGTACACTTCACAGTGGTTACCTCTCAATGGTAACTCTACACCTCACAATGGTTACCACACAATGGGAACTGTACACTTCACAGTGGTTACCACACAATGGTAACTCTACACTTCACAATGGTTACCACACAATGGGAACTGTGCACGTCACAATGGTTACACACAATGAGAGCTCTACACTTCACAATTGTTCCCACATAATGGGAACTGTGCACACCACAGCAGTTACCACACAGTCGTAACTGTACACTTCACAATGGTTACACACAATAAGAGCTCTACACTTCACAATAGTTCCCACATAATCGGAACTGTACACTTCACTATGGTTACCACACAGTGGGAACTGTACACTTTACAGCAGTTACCACACCATAGAAACTGGGCATTTCACAATGGTTACCACACAGTAATAACTGTACACTTCACAATGGTTATCAGACAATGGAAACTGTACCCTTCACAATAGTTACCACACAATGAAAACTGTACACTTCACAATGGTTACACACTATGAGAACTGTAGGCTTCACAATGGTTACCACACAATGGGAACTTTACACTTCACAATGCTTATGACACAATGGAAACTTTACACTTCACAATGGTTCCCACACAATGGTAAATGTACAGTTTACAATGGTTACGGACAATGGGAAAAGTGCACTTCACGATGGTTACCACACAATTGGAACTTTACACTTCACAATGGTTACAAACAAAGGAAACTGTACACTTCACAATGGTTAAAACACAATGATAACTGTACACTTCACAACGGTTACCACACAATGGAAACTGTACACTTTGCAGTGGTTAGCTCACAATGGAAACTCTACACTTCACAATGGTTACCACACAATGGGATCTGTACACTTTGCAGCGGTCACCACACAAGGGTAACTTTACTTTTCACAATGGTTACTCACTATGGGAACTGTACACTTTACAATGGGTACCACACAAGGGTGACTGTACACATCACAATGGTTACACACAAGGGGAGCTCTACACTTCAGAATGGTTACAACACAATGAAATCTGTACACTTCACTATGGTTAAACACAATGGGAACGGTACACTTCACAATGGTTACACACAATGGTAAATCTACATTTCTCAGCGGTCACCCCGAAAACGAAACTGCACACTTCACCGTGGTTACCAAAAAACAGGAACTGTACACTTCACAATGATTACACACAAATGGAACTGTACACTTCACAATTGTTACCACACAATGGGAAATGTACAATTCACAATTTTTACCACATAATGGGAACTGTACACTTGACAATGGTTACCTCACAATAAGAATGGTACACTTCACAATGGTTACCACACAGTTGGAACTCTACACTTCACAGCGGTTACCACACAATGGGAACTGTACACTTCACAGCGGTTACCACACAATGGTAACTGTACACGTCACAATAGTTACCACACAATAAAAATTTTACGCTTCACAATGGTTACACACAATGGAAACTGTACACTTCACCATCGTTACCACACAGTCGGAACTGTAAACCTTACAATGGTTTCCAAACAATAATAACTGTACACTTCACAATGGTTACCACGCAATGGGAACTGTACACTTTACAATGGTTTCCACAAAATGGTAAATGTACACTTCACAATGCTTACCACACAATGGGAACTGTACACATCACAATGGTTACTTGACGATGGTAACTGTACACTTGACAATGGTTACTAAAAATGGAAACTCTAAAATTGACAATGGTTACCACACAATGGTAACTGTACGCTTCACAATGGTTACCACACAATAATAACTGTACACTTCACAATGGTTACCACACAATGGTAACTGCCCTCTTCACAGTGGTTACCACACAATGGTAACTGTACACTTTACAATAGTAACCATACAACGGAAACTGTACACTTCGGGGTCTTTACCACACAATGGTAAATGTACAATTCACAATGGTTACCACACAATAAAAACTGAACACTTCACAATGGTTACACATAATGGGAACTGTGCACTTTCCAATGGTTACCACACAATGGGAACTGTACACTTCACAATGGTTCCCATACAATGATAACTGTACACTTCATGTTGGTTACCACACAATGGGAACTGTACCCTTCACAATGGTTCCCATACAATTATAACTGTACACTTCATCATGGTTACCACACAATGGGAACTGTACACTTCACAATGGTTCCAACTCAATGGTAACTGTACACTTTACAACGGTTACTACCACACAATGGGAATTGTACACTTCACAATGGTTACCACACAATGGTAACTGTACACTTCAAAATGGTCACCACACAATGGGAACTTTACACTTCTCATTGGTTACCACACAATGGGAACTGTACACTTCATAATGGTTATGACACAATTGTACGTGTACACTATGCAGTGGTTACCACACAATGAGAACTTTACACGTCACAATGGTTACCACACAATAGTAACTGTGCATTTCAAAATGGTCACCACACAATGGGAACTGTCCACTTCGCAATGGTTATCGCACAATGGGAACTGCACACTTCACAGGTGTTACAACACAATGGAAACTTTACACTTCTCAATGGTTAGCACACAATGGTAACTGTACCCTTCATAATGTTACCACACAATGGGAACTGTACACTTCACAACGTTGACCACACAATGGTAACTGTACACTTCACTATGATTACCACACAATCGCAAATTTACCCTTCGCAATGGTCACCACAGAATGAGAACTGTGCACTTCGCAATGGTTCCCACACAATGGGAACTGTACGCTTCACAATGGTTACCACACTATGGTAACTGCACACTTTGCAGCGGTTACCACACAATGGGAACTGTACACTTCTAAACTGTTACCTCACAATGGGAACTGTACACTTCACAATGGTTACCACAGAATGGGAACTGTACACTTCGCAATGGATACCACACAATGGGAACTGTACACTTCGCAATGCTTCCCACACAATGGTAACTGTACACTTCACAGTGGTTACAACACAATGGTAACTGTACACTTCACGATGGTTACACACAATGTAAACTCTACACTTCACAATGGATACCACACAATGGAAACTGTACACTTCGCAATGGATACCACATAATAAGAACTCTACACTTCGCAGCATTTACCACACAATGGAAACCGTACACTTTACAGTTGTTACCACACAATGAGAACTGTAAACTTTACAATGGTTACACACAATGTTAATTGTACACTTAAAAATGGTTACCACACAATGGTAACTCTACACTTCACAGTGGTTACCTCACAATGGAAACTCTACACTTCACAATGGTAACTCTACACTTCACAATGGTTAGCACACAATGGGAACTGTACACTTCACAGTGGTTACCACGCAATGGTAAGTCTACACTTCACAATGGTTACCACACAATGGGAACTGTGCACGTCAAAATGGTTACACACAATGAGAGCTCTACACTTCACAATTGTTCCCACATAATGGGAACTGTGCACTTCACAGCAGTTACCACACAATGGTAACTGTACACTTCACAATGGTTACACACAATAAGAGCTCCACACTTCACAATTGTTCCCACATAATCGGAACTGTACACTTCACTATGGTTACCACACAGTGGGAACTGTACACTTTACAGCAGTTACCACACCATAGAAACTGGGCATTTCACAATGGTTACCACACAGTAATAACTGTACACTTCACAATGGTTATCAGACAATGGAAACTGTACCCTTCACAATAGTTACCACGCAATGAAAACTGTACACTTCACAATGGTTACACACTATGAGAACTGTAGGTTTCACAATGGTTACCACACAATGAGAACTTTACACTTCACAATGCTTATGACACAATGGAAACTTTACACTTCACAATGGTTCCCACACAATGGTAAATGTACAGTTTACAATGGTTACGGACAATGGGAAAAGTGCACTTCACGATGGTTACCACACAATTGGAACTTTACACTTCACAATGGTTACAAACAAAGGAAACTGTACACTTCACAATGGTTAAAACACAATGATAACTGTACACTTCACAACGGTTACCACACAATGGAAACTGTACACTTTGCAGTGGTTAGCTCACAATGGAAACTCTACACTTCACAATGGTTACCACACAATGGGATCTGTACACTTTGCAGCGGTCACCACACAATGGTAACTTTACTTTTCACAATGGTTACACACTATGGGAACTGTACACTTTACAATGGGTACCACACAATGGTGACTGTACACATCACAATGGTTACACACAAGGGGAGCTCTACACTTCAGAATGGTTACAACACAATGAAATCTGTACACTTCACTATGGTTAAACACAATGGGAACTGTACACTTCACAATGGTTACACACAATGGTAAATCTACATTTCTCAGCGGTCACCCCAAAAACGAAACTGCACACTTCACCGTGGTTACCACAAAACAGGAACTGTACACTTCACAATGATTACACACAAATGGAACTGTACACTTCACAATTGTTACCACACAATGGGAAATGTACAATTCACAATTTTTACCACATCATGGGAACTGTACACTTGACAACGGTTACCACACAATGGGAATGGTACACTTCACAATGGTTACCACACAATTGGAACTCTACACTTCACAGCGGTTACCACACAATGGGAACTGTACACTTCACAGCGGTTACCACACAATGGTAACTCTACACGTCACAATAGTTAAAAAACAATAAAAATTGTCCGCTTCAGAATGGTTACACACAATGGAAACTGTACACTTCACCATCGTTACCACACAATCGGAACTGTAAACCTTACAATGGTTTCCAAACAATAATAACTGTACACTTCACAATGGTTACCACGCAATGGGAACTGTACACTTTACAATGGTTTCCACAAAATGGTAAATGTACACTTCACAATGCTTACCACACATTGGGAACTGTACACATCACAATGGTTACTTGACGATGGTAACTGTACACTTGACAATGGTTACTCAAAATGGGAACTTTAAAATTGACAATGGTTACCACACAATGGTAACTGTACCCGTCAAAATGGTTACCACACAATAATAACTGTACACTTCACAATGGTTACCACACAATGGTAACTGTACCCTTAACAATGGTAACCATACAATTGAAACTGTACACTTCGGAGTCTTTACCACACAATGGTAAATGTACAATTCACAATGGTTACCACACAATAAAAACTGAACACTTCACAATGGTTACACATAATGGTAACTGTACACTTTCCAATGGTTACCACACAATGGGAACTGTACCCTTCACAATGTTTCCCATACAATGATAACTGTACACTTCATCATGGTTACCACACAATGGGAACTGTACACTTCACAATGGTTCCAACTCAATGGTAACTGTACACTTTACAACGGTTACTACCACATAATGGGAATTGTACACTTCCCAATGGTTACGACGCAATGGTAACTGTACACTTCAAAATGGTCACCACACAATGGGAACTTTACATTTCTCATTGGTGACCACACATATGGGAACTGTACACTTCATAATGGTTATGACACAATTGTACGTGTACACTATGCAGTGGTTACCACACAATGAGAACTTTACACGTCACAATGGTTACCACACAATAGTAACTGTGCATTTCAAAATGGTCACCACACAATGGGAACTGTCCACTTCGCAATGGTTATCGAACAATGGGAACTGCACACTTCACAGGTGTTACAACACAATGGAAACTTTACACTTCTCAATGGTTAGCACACAATGGTAACTCTACCCTTCATAATGTTACCACACAATGGGAACTGTACACTTCACAACGTTGACCACACAATGGTAACTGTACACTTCACTATGATTACCACACAATCGCAACTTTACCCTTCGCAATGGTCACCACAGAATGAGAACTGTGCACGTCGCAATGGTTCCCACACAATGGGAACCGTACGCTTCAAAATGGTTACCACACTATGGTAACTGCACACTTTGCAGCGGTTACCGCACAATGGGAACTGTACACTTCTAAACTGTTACCTCACAATGGGAACTGTACACTTCACAATGGTTACCACAGAATGGGAACTGTACACTTCGCAATGGATACCACACAATGGGAACTGTACACTTCGCAATGCTTCCCACACAATGGTAACTGTACACTTCACAGTGGTTACAACACAATGGTAACTGTACACTTCACAATGGTTACACGCAATGTAAACTCTACACTTCACAATGGTTACCACACAATGGAAACTGTACACTTCGCAATGGATACCACATAATAAGAACTCTACACTTCGCAGCATTTACCACACAATGGAAACCGTACACTTTACAGTTGTTACCACACAATAAGAACTGTAAACTTTACAAAGGTTACACACAATGGTAATTGTACACTTAAATATGGTTACCACACAATGGTAACTGTACACTTCACAGTGGTTACCTCACAATGGAAACCCTACACTTCACAATGGTTACCACACAATGGGAACTGTACACTTCACAGTGGTTACCACGCAATGGTAACTCTACACTTCACAATGGTTACCACACAATGGGAACTGTGCACGTCACAGTGGTTACACTCAATGAGAGCTCTACACTTCACAATTGTTCCCACATAATGGGAACTGTGCACTTCACAGCAGTTACCACACAATGGTAACTGTACACTTCACAATGGTTACACACAATAAGAGCTCTACACTTCACAATAGTTCCCACATAATGGGAACTGTTCCCTTCACTATGGTTACCACACAGTGGGAACTGTATACCTTACAGCAGTTACCACACCATAGAAACTGGGCATTTCACAATGGTTACCACACAGTAATAACTGTACACTTCACAATGGTTATCAGACAATGGAAACTGTACCCTTCACCATAGTTACCACACAATGAAAACTGTACACTTCACAATGGTTACACACTATGAGAACTGTAGGCTTCACAATGGTTACCACACAATGGGAACTTTACACTTCACAATGCTTATGACACAATGGAAACTTTACACTTCACAATGGTTCCCACACAATGGTAAATGTACAGTTTACAATGGTTACGGACAATGGGAAAAGTGCACTTCACGATGGTTACCACACAATTGGAACTTTACACTTCACAATGGTTACAAACAAAGGAAACTGTACACTTCACAATGGTTAAAACACAATGATAACTGTACACTTCACAACGGTTACCACACAATGGAAACTGTACACTTTGCAGTGGTTAGCTCACAATGGAAACTCTACACTTCACAATGGTTACCACACAATGGGATCTGTACACTTTGCAGCGGTCACCACACAATGGTAACTTTACTTCTCACAATGGATACACACTATGGGAACTGTACACTTTACAATAGATACCACACAATGGTGACTGTACACATCACAATGGTTACACACAAGGGGAGCTCTACACTTCAGAACGGTTACAACACAATGAAATCTGTACACTTCACTATGGTTAAACACAATGGGAACTGTACAATCCACAATGGATACCACGCAATGGAAACTGTACACTTTAAAATGGGTACACACAATGGGAACTATACACTTCACAATGGTTTTCTCAAAATTGGAACTGTACACTTCACAATGGATACCACAGAATAAGAACTGTGCGCTTCACAAGGTTACCACACAATGGGAACTGTACACTTTACAATGGTTACACACAATGGTAACTGCGCACTTTACAATGGTTACACACAATGGTAACAGTACACTTCACAACGGTTACCACACAATGGTAACTGTACACTTGACAGCAATTACCACACAATGGTAAATGTACACTTAACAATGGTTACCACACAATGAAAACTGTACCCTTCACAATGGTTACCACATAATGAGAATTGTACACTATACAGTTGTTACAAACAATGGGAATTGTACACATTACAGCTGTTACCACACCATGGTAACTGTAAACTTCACAATGGTTACCGCACAATAAAAACTATACACTTCACAATGGTTACACACAATGGGAAATGTAAACTTCACAATGGTTATTACATAATGGGAACTGTACACTTCACAATGATTCCAACACAATGGTAACTGTACACTTCAGAGTGGTTACCACGCAATGGTAATTTTATACTACACAAAGGTTACCACACAATGAAAACTGTGCATTCACAATGGTTACACACAATTGGAACTGTACACTTCACAATGATTACCACACAATGGGAACTGTAAACTTTCCCATGGTTAAACACAATGGGAACTGTACACTTCACAGTGGTTACCACACAATGGTAACTGTACACTTTATAATACTTACGCACAATAAAACTCTTCACTTCACAATGATTACCACATAATGGGAACTGTACACTTCACAATTGTTACCACACAATGAGAACTGTACACTTCACAATGGTTACACACAATGGTAACTGTACATTTAACAATGGCTATGAACATTGGTAACTCTACACTTCACAGCGGTTACCACACGAAGGTAACTGTACACTTCACAATGATTACCACACAATGTGATCTGTACACTTAACAATGCTTACCACACAATGGGAACTGTACACTTCAGAATGGTTGCCGCACAATGGGAACTGTACACATCACAATGGATACCACACAATGGTAACTGTGCAATTTAAAATGGTTACACACAATGGGAACTATACATGTCACAATGGTTACAACAGTATGTGAACTGTACACTTCACAATCGTTATCACACGATAATAACTGTACACTTTACAACGTTTACGAGACAATGGTAACTGTACACTTCGCAATGGTTACCACAGAATTGGAACTGTACACTTCGCAATGGTTCCCACACCATGGAAACTCTACACTTAACAGCGGTTACCACAAAATGGTAACTGTACACTTCACAGCGGTTACTACACAGTGGTAACTCTACACTTCACAGCAGTTACCACAAAATGGAAAATGTACACTTAACAATGGTTAAACACAATGGGAACTGGACACTTCAAAATGGTTACACACAATGATAACTGTACACTTCACAACGGTTTTCACACGAGAACTGTACACTTTGTAGCAGTGAGCACACAATGGTAATTCTACACTTCACAATGGTTACCACACAATGGGAACTGTACACTTTAAAATGGTTGCACACAATTGGGACTGTACACTTCACAAAAGTAACGACACAGTAATAACTGTGCACTTCACAGCGGTTACCACACAATAATAACTGTACACTTCAAAATTGTTACCACACAATGAAAACTATACACTTCACAATGGTTCCCAAACAATAGGAACTGTACACTTCACAATTGTTTCCACACAATGGGAACTGTACACCTCACAATGGTTACCACACAACGGGAACTGTACACTTAACAATGGTTACACACAATGGTAACTGTACACTTCACAATTGTTACACAAAATGGTAACTGTACACTTCACAACGGTTACCAAGAAATGGTAACTGTACACTTCACAGCAATTAACACAAAATGGAAACTGTACACGTCACAATTGTTACCACAAAATGGTAACTGTTGAGTTCACAATGGTTACCACACAATGGAAACTGTACACTTCACAATGGTTACACACAATGAGAACTGTACACTTCACAATGGTTTATACACGATGGGAATGGTACACTTCTCAATGGTTACCACACAATGGGCACTGTACACTTCACAATGGTTACCACACAGTGGTAACTGTACACTTCACAATGGTTACAACACAATAAGAACTGTACACTTCAAAATGGTTTCCACACAATAAAAACTGTACACTTCACAACGTTTCCCACACAATGGGAACTCAACACTTCACAATGGTTACCTATGAATGTTACTGTACACTTCACAGAGGTTACCACACAATGGTAACTCTACACTTCTCAACAGTTACAACACCATGGAAACGGTGCACTTCACAATGGTTACAGACAATGGGAACTGTACACATCACAGCGGTTACCACACAAAGGTAACTGTACACTTCACAATGGTTATCACACAATTAAAACTGTACACTTCACGATTGTTACACACAATGGAAACTGTACACTTTACAATGATTACCACACAATGAAAACTGTACACTTCACAGTGGTAACCACACAATGGTAACTGTACACTTCACAATGGTTACCACACAATAAGAACTGTACACGTAACAATGGTTACCACACAATGGAAACTGTACCCTTTACAATGGTTACCACACAATGCAAACTGTACACTTAACAATGGTTAAACACAATGAAAACTGTACACCTCACAGCGGTTACCACACAATGGTAACCGTACACTTCACAATAATTTTCACACAATGAGAACTTTACATTTCACAATGGTTACACACAATGGTAACTGTACACTTCACAGCAGTTACCACAAAATGGGAACTGTACACTTCTCAATGGTTACCACACAATGGGAACTGTACACTTCACAGCAGTTACCACACCATTGGAACAGTGCACCTCATTATGGTTACCACACAATTGGAACTGTACACTTCACAGTGGTTACCACACAATGGTAATTCTGAACTTCACGATGGTTACCACACAATAAGAACTGTACACTTCACAATGGTTATCACACAATGTAAACTTTACACTTCCCAATGGTTACAAACAATGGGAAGTGTACACTTTATAATGGTTAACACACAGTGATCAGTGTACACTTCACAACGGTTACCACACTGTGGGAAATGTACACTTTGCAGCGGTTAGCACACCATGGTAAATGTGCACTTCGCAATTGTTACCACACAATGGGATCTGTACACTTTGCAGCGGTTACCACATAACGGTAACTGTACACTTCACAATAGTTACACACAATGGGAACTGTACACTTCACAATGGTTACATCACAATGCTAACTGTACACTTCACAACGGTTACCACACAATGGAAACTGTACACATCACAGTGGTTACACACAAGGTGAACTATACACTTCAGAATGGTTACAACACAATGGGAACTGTACACTTCACAATGGTTAAACACAATGCAAACTGTACACTTCACAATGGTTACACACAATTGTAGATCTACACTTCACAGCGGTCACCACACAATAAGAACTGTACACTTCACAATGGTAAAACACAATGCAAACTGTACACTTCACAATGGTTATACACAGTTGTAACTCTACACTTCACAGTGGTCACCACATAATGGGAACTGTACACTTTACCATGGTTACCACAGAATGGGAACCGTACACTTCACAATGGTTAAACACAATGAAAACTGTACAGTTCCCAATTGTTCCCACACAATGGGAACTGTACACTTCACAATGATTACCATACAGTGAGAACTTTACACTTCACAATTGTTACCACACAATAAAAATTGTACACTTCACAATGTTTACACACAATGAAAACTCTACACTTCACAGTGGTTACCACACAATGGGAACTGTACACTTCAAAATGTTTACACACAATAAGTACTGTAAACTTTACAATGGTTACCACGCAATGGGAACTGTGCCCTTCCAAATGGTTACACACTATGGGAACTGTACACTTCACAATGGTTACCAAAAATAAATACTGTACACTTCACAATGGTTACACAAAATGGGAACTGTACACTTCACAATGGTTACCAGAAAATGGGAACTGTACAGTTCACAATGGTTCCAAAACAATGGTGACTGTACACTTAACAATTGTTACCATGGAATGGGATCTGTACACTTCACAATGGCGTCCACACAATGGTAACTCTATACTTCACAATGGTTACGAAATAATGGGAAGTTTGCGCTCCACAATGGTTACCAGACGATGGTAACTGTACACTTTACAATGGTTACTACACAGTGGGAACTTTACACTTGACAATGGTTACCACATGATCGTAACTGTACCCTTAACAATGGTTTCCACACAATGGGAACTGTACACTTCACAATGGCTACCACACAATGGGAACTGTAAATTTCACAATGATTACCACACAATTTGAAGTTTACATTTCACAATGGTTCCCACACAATAAGAACTGTACACATCACAATGGTTCCCACACAATGGGAACTGTACACTTCACAGCAGTTACCACACAATGGTAACTGTACACGTCACAGTGGTTACCACGCAATGGGAAGTGGACACTTCACAATGGTTACACACAATGGGAACTCTACACTTTACAATGGTTCCCACACAATGGGAACTGTACACTTCACAATGGTTAACACACAATGGGAACTGTACACTTCACAACAGATACCACACCATGGGAATCGTACACTTCACAATGGTAACCATACAGTGGTAACTGTACACTTCACAATGGTTACCACGCAATGGGAAAGTTACACTTCACAATATTTACCACACAATGAAAACTGTACCCTTCACAATGGTTCCAACATAATGTGAAGTGTACACTTCAAAATGGTTCCCACACAATGGGAACTGTATAATTCCCAATGGTTACACACAATATTAACTGGACACTTCACAATGGTTCCCACACAATGGGAACTCTACACTTTCTAATGCTTAAACACAATATAAACTGGACACTTCACAATGGTTACCACAAAATGGTAATTGTACACTTCACAATGGTTACGCACAATGGGAACTGTACACTTCACAGTTATTATTAAACAATAAGAATTGCACACATCACAATGGTTACACACAATGAAAACTGTACACTTCACCGTGGTTACGACACAATGGTAACTCTATACTTCACAATGGTTACCACACAATGGGAACTGCGCACTTCACAGTGGTTGCACAAAATGGGAACTGTACCCTTCACAATGGTTAATGCAAAATGGGAACTGTACACTTCACAATGGTTACCCACAATGAAAAGTATACACTTCACAGTGGTTACCACACAACCGTAAATATACACTTCAGTATAGTACCCACACAATGAATACTGTACACGTCACAATAGTTACACACAAAGGAAATTGTACACTTCACAATGTTTACACACCATGGGAACTGTACACTAAACAACAGTTTCCCCGAAATGGGAACTCTACACTTCACAGCGGTTACCACACAATGGTAAATTTGCACTTCACAATGGTTAACAAACGATAAAAATATACACTTCACAATGATTACACATAATGGGAACTGCACACTTCACAATGGTTACCACAAAATAGAAACTGTACACTTCACGATTGTTCCAATACAATGGTGACTGTACACTTCACAATGGTTACCACACAATGAAAAATGTACACTTCACAATGATGTCAACACAATGGTAACTGTACACTTCACAATGATTACCACATAAAAAGAACTGCACACTTCACAGTCGTTACCACATGATGGTAACTGTACACTTCACAATGGTTACTAAACAATGGAAACTTTGCATTTGACAATTTTTACCACACCATGTTAACTGTACCCTTCACGATCGTTTTCACACAATGGGAACTGTACACTTCACAATGGTTACCAGAGAACGGGAACTGTACACTTCGCAATGGATACCACACAATGGGAACTGTACACTTATCAAGGCTTCCCACACAATGGTAACTGTACACTTCACAGTGGTTACAACACAATGGTAACTGTACACTTCACAATGGTTACACACAATGTAAACTCTACACTTCACAATGGTTACCACACAATGGAAACTGTACACTTCGCAATGGATACCACATAATAAGAACTCTACACTTCGCAGCATTTACCACACAATGGAAACCGTACACTTTACAGTTGTTACCACACAATGAGAACTGTAAATTTTACAATGGTTACACACAATGGTAATTGTACACTTAAAAATGGTTACCGCACAATGGTAACTGTACACTTCACAGTGGTTACCTCACAATGGAAAGTCTACACTTCACAATGGTTAACACACAATGGGAACTGTACACTTCACAGTGGTTACCACACAATGGTAACTCTACACTTCACAATGGTTACCACACAATGGAAACTGTGCACGTCACAATGGTTACACACAATGAGAGCTCTACACTTCACAATTGTTCCCACATAATGGGAACTGTGCACTTCACAGAAGTTACCACACAATGGTAACTCTACACTTCACAATGGTTACACACAAATGGAACTGTACACTTCACAATTGTTACCACACAATGGGAAATGTACAATTCACAATTTTTACCACATACTGGGAACTGTACACTTGACAATGGTTACCACACAATGGGAATGGTACACTTCACAATGGTTACCACTCAATTGGAACTCTACACTTCAAAGCGGTTACCACACAATGGGAACTGTACACTTCACAGCGGTTACCACACAATGGTAACTGTACACGTCATAATAGTTACCACACAAGAAAAATGGTATGCTTCACAATGGTTACACACAATGGAAATTGTACACTTCACCATCGTTACCACACAATCGGAACTGTAAACCTTACAATGGTTTCCAAAAAATAATAACTGTACACTTCACAATGGTTACCACGCAATGGGAACTGTACACTTTACAATGGTTTCCACAAAATGGTAAATGTACACTTCACAATGCTTACCACACAATGGAAACTGTACACATCACAATGGTTACTTGACGATGGTAACTGTACACTTGACAATGGTTACTAAAAATGGAAACTCTAAAATTGACAATGGTTACCACACAATGGTAACTGTACCCTTCACAATGGTTACCACACAATAATAACTGTACACTTCACAATGGTTACCACACAATGGTAACTGTACACTTTACAATGGTAACCATACAACGGAAACTGTACACTTCGGAGTCTTTACCACACAATGGTAACTCTACACTTCACAATGGTTACCACACAATAAAAACTGAACACTTCACAATGGTTACACATAATGGGAACTCTACACTTTCCAATGGTTACCACACAATGGGAACTGTACCCTTCACAATGGTTCCCATACAATGTTAACTGTGCACTTCATCATGGTTACCACACAATGGGAACTGTACACTTCACAATGGTTCCAACTCAATGGTAACTGTACACTTTACAACGGTTACTAAAACACAATGGGCATTGTACACTTCACAATGGTTACCACACAATGGTAACTGTACACTTCAAAATGGTCACCACACAATGGGAACTTTACACTTCTCATTGGTTACCACACAAGGGGAACTGTACACTTCATAATGGTTATGACACAATTGTACGTGTACACTATGCAGTGGTTACCACACAATGAGAACTTTACACGTCACAATGGTTACCACACAATAGTAACTGTGCATTTCAAAATGGTCGCCACACAATGGGAACTGTCCACTTCGCAATGGTTATCGCACAATGGGAACTGCACACTTCACAGGTGTTACAACACAATGGAAACTTTACACTTCTCAATGGTTAGCACACAATGGTAACTGTACCCTTCATAATGTTACCACACAATGGGAACTGTACACTTCACAACATTGACCACACAATGGTAACTGTACACTTCACTATGATTACCACACAATCGCAACTTTACCCTTCGCAATGGTCACCACAGAATGAGAACTGTGCACTTCGCAATGGTTCCCACACAATGGGAACTGTACGCTTCACAATGGTTACCACACTATGGTAACTGCACACTTTGCAGCGGTTACCACACAATGGGAACTGTACACTTCTAAACTGTTACCTCACAATGGGAACTGTACACTTCACAATGGTTACCACAGAATGGGAACTGTACACTTCGCAATGGATACCACACAATGGGAACTGTACACTTCGCAATGCTTCCCAAACAATGGTAACTGTACACTTCACAGTGGTTACAACACAATGGTAACTGTACACTTCACAATGGTTACATACAATGTAAACTCTACACTTCACAATGGTTACCACACAATGGAAACTGTACACTTCGCAATGGATACCACATAATAAGAACTCTACACTTCGCAGCATTTACCACACAATGGAAACCGTACACTTTACAGTTGTTACCACACAATGAGAACTGTAAACTTTACAATGGTTACACACAATGGTAATTGTACACTTAAAAATGGTTACCACACAATGGTAACTGTACACTTCACAGTGGTTACCTCAAATTGGAAACTCTACACTTCACAATGGTTAACACACAATGGGAACTGTACACTTCACAGTGGTTACCACACAATGGTAACTCTACACTTCACAATGGTTACCACACAATGGGAACTGTGCACGTCACAATGGTTACACACAATGAGAGCTCTACACTTCACAATTGTTCCCACATAATGGGAACTGTGCACTTCACAGAAGTTTCCACACAATGGTAACTCTACACTTCACAATGGTTACACACAAATGGAACTGTACACTTCACAATTGTTACCACACAATTGGAAATGTAGAATTCACAATTTTTACCACATACTGGGAACTGTACACTTGACAATGGTTACCACACAATGGGAATGGTACACTTCACAATGGTTACCACTCAATTGGAACTCTACACTTCAAAGCGGTTACCACACAATGGGAACTGTACACTTCACAGCGGTTACCACACAATGGTAACTGTACACGTCACAATAGTTACCACACAAGAAAAATGGTAAGCTTCACAATGGTTACACACAATGGAAACTGTACACTTCACCATCGTTACCACACAATCGGAACTGTAAACCTTACAATGGTTTCGAAAAAATATTAACTGTACACTTCACAATGGTTACCACGCAATGGGAACTGTACACTTTAAAATGGTTTCCACAAAATGGTAAATGTACACTTCACAATGCTTACCACACAATGGAAACTGTACACATCACAATGGTTACTTGACGATGGTAACTGTACACTTGACAATGGTTACTAAAAATGGAAACTCTAAAATTGACAATGGTTACCACACAATGGTAACTGTACCCTTCACAATGGTTACCACACAATAATAACTGTACACTTCACAATGGTTACCACACAATGGTAACTGCACTCTTCACAGTGGTTACCACACAATGGTAACTGTACACTTTACAATGGTAACCATACAACGGAAACTGTACACTTCGGAGTCTTTACCACACAATGGTAACTCTACACTTCACAATGGTTACCACACAATAAAAACTGAACACTTCACAATGGTTACACATAATGGGAACTCTACACTTTCCAATGGTTACCACACAATGGGAACTGTACCCTTCACAATGGTTCCCATACAATGATAACTGTACACTTCATCATGGTTACCACACAATGGGAACTGTACACTTCACAATGGTTCCAACTCAATGGTAACTGTACACTTTACAACGGTTACTACCACACAATGGGAATTGTACACTTCTCATTGGTTACCACACAGTGGTAACTGTACACTTCAAAATGGTCACCACACAATGGGAACTTTACACTTCTCATTGGTTACCACACAATGGGAACTGTACACTTCATAATGGTTATGACACAATTGTACGTGTACACTATGCAGTGGTTACCACACAATGAGAACTTTACACGTCACAATGGTTACCACACAATAGTAACTGTGCATTTCAAAATGGTCACCACACAATGGGAACTGTCCACTTCGCAATGGTTATCGCACAATGGGAACTGCACACTTCACAGGTGTTACAACACAATGGAAACTTTACACTTCTCAATGGGTAGCACACAATGGTAACTGTACCCTTCATAATGTTACCACACAATGGGAACTGTACACTTCACAGTGGTTACCTCTCAATGGAAACTCTACACCTCACAATGGTTACCACACAATGGGAACTGTACACTTCACAGTGGTTACCACACAATGGTAACTCTACACTTCACAATGGTTACCACACAATGGGAACTGTGCACGTCACAATGGTTACACACAATGAGAGCTCTACACTTCACAATTGTTCCCACATAATGGGAACTGTGCACACCAGAGCAGTTACCACACAATGGTAACTGTACACTTCACAATGGTTACACACAATGAGAGCTCTACACTTCACAATAGTTCCCACATAATCGGAACTGTACACTTCACTATGGTTACCACACAGTGGAAACTGTACACTTTACAGCAGTTACCACACCATAGAAACTGGGCATTTCACAATGGTTACTACACAGTAATAACTGTACACTTCACAATGGTTATCAGACAATGGAAACTGTACCCTTCACAATAGTTACCACACAATGAAAACTGTACACTTCACAATGGTTACACACTATGAGAACTGTAGGCTTCACAATGGTTACCACACAATGGGAACTTTACACTTCACAATGCTTATGACACAATGGAAACTTTACACTTCACAATGGTTCCCACACAATGGTAAATGTACAGTTTACAATGGTTACGGACAATGGGAAAAGTGCACTTCACGATGGTTACCACACAATTGGAACTTTACACTTCACAATGGTTACAAACAAAGGAAACTGTACACTTCACAATGGTTAAAACACAATGATAACTGTACACTTCACAACGGTTACCACACAATGGAAACTGTACACTTTGCAGTGGTTAGCTCACAATGGAAACTCTACACTTCACAATGGTTACCAAACAATGGGATCTGTACACTTTGCAGCGGTCACCACACAATGGTAACTTTACTTTTCACAATGGTTACGCACTATGGGAACTGTACACTTTACAATGGGTACCACACAATGGTGACTGTACACATCACAATGGTTACACACAAGGGGAGCTCTACACTTCAGAATGGTTACAACACAATGAAATCTGTACACTTCACTATGGTTAAACACAATGGGAACTGTACACTTCACAATGGTTACACACAATGGTAAATCTACATTTCTCAGCGGTCACCCCAAAAACGAAACTGCACACTTCACCGTGGTTACCACAAAACAGGAACTGTACACTTCACAATGATTACACACAAATGGAACTGTACACTTCACAATTGTTACCACACAATGGGAAATGTACAATTCACAATTTTTACCACATCATGGGAACTGTACACTTGACAATGGTTACCACACAATGGGAATGGTACACTTCACAATGGTTACCACACAGTTGGAACTCTACACTTCACAGCGGTTACCACACAATGGGAACTGTACACTTCACAGCGGTTACCACACAATGGTAACTGTACACGTCACAATAGTTACCACACAATAAAAATTGTCCGCTTCACAATGGTTACACACAATGGAAACTGTACACTTCACCATCGTTACCACACAATCGGAACTGTAAACCTTACAATGGTTTCCAAACAATAATAACTGTACACTTCACAATGGTTACCACGCAATGGGAACTGTACACTTTACAATGGTTTCCACAAAATGGTAAATGTACACTTCACAATGCTTACCACACAATGGGAATTGTACACATCACAATGGTTACTTGACGATGGTAACTGTACACTTGACAATGGTTACTAAAAATGGAAACTCTAAAATTGACAATGGTTACCACACAATGGTAACTGTACCCTTCACAATGGTTACCACACAATAATAACTGTACACTTCACAATGGTTACCACACAATGGTAACTGCACTCTTCACAGTGGTTACCACCCAATGGTAACTGTACACTTTACAATGGTAACCATACAACGGAAACTGTACACTTCGGAGTCTTTACCACACAATGGTAACTCTACACTTCACAACGGTTACCACACAATAAAAACTGAACACTTCACAATGGTTACACATAATGGGAACTGTACACTTTCCAATGGTTACCACACAATGGGAACTGTACCCTTCACAATGGTTCCCATACAATGATAACTGTACACTTCATCATGGTTACCACACAATGGGAACTGTACACTTCACAATGGTTCCAACTCAATGGTAACTGTACACTTTACAACGGTTACTACCACACAATGGGAATTGTACACTTCACAATGGTTACCACACAATGGTAACTGTACACTTCAAAATGGTCACCACACAATGGGAACTTTACACTTCGCATTGGTTACCACACAATGGGAACTGTACACTTCATAATGGTTATGACACAATTGTACGTGTACACTATGCAGTGGTTACCACACAATGAGAACTTTACACGTCACAATGGTTACCACACAATAGTAACTGTGCATTTCAAAATGGTCACCACACAATGGGAACTGTCCACTTCGCAATGGTTATCGCACAATGGGAACTGCACACTTTACAGGTGTTACAACACAATGGAAACTTTACACCTCTCAATGGTTAGCACACAATGGTATCTGTACCCTTCATAATGTTACCACACAATGGGAACTGTACACTTCACAATGTTGACCACACAATGGTAACTGTACACTTCACTATGATTACCACACAATCGCAACTTTACCCTTCGCAATGGTCACCACAGAATGAGAACTGTGCACTTCGCAATGGTTCCCACACAATGGGAACTGTACGCTTCACAATGGTTACCACACTATGGTAACTGCACACTTTGCAGCGGTTACCACACAATGGGAACTGTATACTTCTAAACTGTTACCTCACAATGGGAACTGTACACTTCACAATGGTTACCACAGAATGGGAACTGTACACTTCGCAATGGATACCACACAATGGGAACTGTACACTTCGCAATGCTTCCCACACAATGGTAACTGTACACTTCACAGTGGTTACAACACAATGGTAACTGTACACTTCACAATGGTTACACACAATGTAAACTCTACACATCACAATGGTTACCACACAATGGAAACTGTACACTTCGCAATGGATACCACATAATAAGAAATCTACACTTCGCAGCATTTACCACACAATGGAAACCGTACACTTTACAGTTGTTGCCACACAATGAGAACTGTAAACTTTACAATGGTTACACACAATGGTAATTGTACACTTAAAAATGGTTACCACACAATGGTAACTGTACACTTCACAGTGGGTACCTCACAATGGAAACTCTACACTTCACAATGGGTACCACACAATGGGAACTGTACACTTCACTGTTGTTACCTCACAATGGAAACTCTACACTTCACAATGGTTACCACACAATGGGAACTTTGCACGTCACAATGGTTACACACAATGAGAGCTCTACACTTCACAATTGTTCCCACATAATGGGAACTGTGCACTTCACAGCAGTTACCACACAATGGTAACTGTACACTTCACAATGGTTACACACAATAAGAGCTCTACACTTCACAATAGTTCCCACATAATCGGAACTGTACACTTCACTATGGTTACCACACAGTGGGAACTGTACACTTCACAGCACTTACCACACCATAGAAACTGGGCATTTCACAATGGTTACCACACAGTAATAACTGTACACTTCACAGTAGTTACCACACAATTTAACCTGTGCACCTTACAATGGTTACCACACAATTGGAACTGTACACTTCACAATGGTTATCACACAGTGGTAACTGTACATTTCACAATCGTTACCACACAGTAAGAATTGTACACTTCAAAATTTTTACCACAAAATGAAAACTGTACACTTCACAATGGTTCCCAAACAATGGGGACTGGACACTTCACAATGGTTCCCACACAATAAGAACTGTACACTTCACAGTGGTTACACACAAGGGTTACTGTAAGCTTCACAGCGGTTATTACACAATGGTAACTGTACACTTCACAATGGTTAGCACCCAATGGAAACTGTACTTCACAATGGTTACACACAATGGGAAGTGTGCACTTCACAATTGTTACCACACAATGGGAACTGTACACTTTCCAATGGTTAAACACAATGGGAACTGTATACTTCACAGCAGTTACCACACAATGGGAACTCTCCACTTCACAATGGTTACACACAATGATAACTGTACACTTCACAATGGTTACACACAATGGGAACTGTACACTTCACAATGGGTACCACAGAATGGTAACTGTACACTTCACAATGGTTACACACAATTGTAACTGTACACTCCACAGCAGTTACCACACAATAGGAACCACACACTTCACAGTAGTTAAACACTAAGAGAACTGTACATTTCACAATGGTTACACACAATGGAAACTGTACATTTCTCAATACTTACCACGGAATGGGAACTGTACTGTTTGCAAAGGTTACCACACAATGGGAACTGCACACTTCGTATCGATTACCACACAATGAAAACTGTACACTTCACAGCGTTTACCACACAATGGAAACTCTACACTTCACAATGCTTACTACACAATGGAAACTGTACACTTCACAATGGTTACTACACAATGGAAACTGTACACTTCACAATCGTTATCAAACAATAATAAGCATACACTTCACAATGGTTACCACCCAATGGTAACTGTACACTTCGCAGTGGTTCCCACAGAATGGGAACTGTACACTTCGCAATGGTTCCCACACAATGGAAACTCTACACTTCACAGCGATTACCACACAATAAGAACTCTACACTTCAAAATTTTTACCACAAAATGAAAACTGTACACTTCACAATTGTTACCACACAATGGGAACTGTACACTTCACAATGGTTACCACACAATGATAACTGTACACTTCACAACATTTACCACACATTGGGAACTGTACACTTTGCCACGGTTAGCACACAAAGGTAACTGTACACTTCACAATGTCTATTACACAATGGGATCTGTACACTTTGCAGCGGTTACCACACAATGGTAACTGTACACTTCACAATGGTTACACACTAGGAAAACTGAACACTTCACAATGGTTAACACAAAATGGTAACTGTACAATTCACAGCGGTTACCACACAATGGTAACTGTACACATTACAGTGGTTTTACACAAGGGAAACTTTACATTTCAGGTTGGTTACAAACCAATGGAAACTGTACACTTCACAATGGTTAAACACAACGGTAACTGTACACTTTACAATGGTTACCACACAATGGGATCTGTACACTTTGCCCTGGTTGCTACACAATGGTTACTGTACCCTTCACAATGATTACACACACAGTATGAGAACTTTACACTTCACAATGGTTACCACTCAATGGAAACTGTACACTTCACAGCGGTTACCACACAATGGTAACTGTACACATCACAGTGGTTACACACGAGGGGTTCTGTACACTTCAGAATGGTTACAACACTATAAAAACTGTACACTTCACAATGATTAAACACAATGGGAACTGTACACTTCACCATGGTTACCACACAATGGGAACCATACACTTCACAATGGTTACACACAATGGGAACTGTACACTTCAAAATTGTTACCACACAAGGAGAACTGTACACTTCACAATAGTTACCACACAATGGGAACTATACCCTTCACAATTGTTACCACACAATGGGAATGGTGCATTTTACAATGGTTACACACAATGGGAACTGTACACTTCACAGCGGTTACCACACAATGGGAACTGTACACTTCATAATGGTTACACACAATGGGAACTGGTGCGATGCGCTGAGACTTACCCAAGTTTTGTTTTTGTTCTGAAGACAAAAATTTCCCATGTTGGTCAAGCATGTCTCGAACACGCATCCTCGAAATTTATCTGCGTTGGTCTTTGAAGCGCCTAAATGACAGGTTCCTGTGAGCCAACGTTCCTGGCTGGCTGAGATTCATGCTTGCGCTGAGGCCTTATAGGGCTTCCATGTACAGTCCAAATTTCAATGTACGTGCGGCAGAAGCGAGCACATGCCGTGCCCAGCTCAGCTTTATTATTTCTCTCGATTTATGTCGTTTATAGCAAGCGGGTAACGCTGTGTTGGTCGAGGCCAGTCTCGAATTTCTGATCTCACTGTCCACGTAGCTCGACATTCCACTGTCATGGGATTTCAGGTGTGATGCGCCGAGCCTAACCCAAGTTTTGTTTTTGCTCTGAAGACGGAAATTTCCCATGTTGGTCGGGCGGGTCTCAAACACGCGTTCTCGAAATTTTTATTACGTTGGTTTTTGAAGCGCCTAAATGAAATGTTCCTGTGAGCCACCGTACCTGGCAGGCCGAGTTTCATGCTCGCACTGAGGCCTTTTCGGGCTTCTATGTAGATTCCCAATTTCAGTGTACATGCTGCTGAAGCAAGCACATGTCATGCCTGGCTCAGCTTTTTTATTTCTTTTGGTTTTAATGTTGTTTATAGCAAGCGGGTAGCGCTTTGTCGGTCAAGGCCAGTCTCGAATTTGGGATCTTACTGTCGGCCCGGCTCGACATTCCACTGTCATGGGATGACAGGTGTGATGCGCCGAGCCTAACCCAAGTTTTGTTTCCGTTCTGAAGATGTAAATTTCCCATGTTGGTCAGGCGGGTCTCGAACACGCATCCTCGAAATTTTTCTGCGTTGGTCTTCGAAGCGCCTAAATGACAGGTTCCTGTGATCCACCGTACCTGGCAGAACGAGTTTCATGTAAGCACTGAGGTTTTGTCGGGCTTCTATGTAGAGTTTCAATTTCAGTGTATGTGCTGCTGAAGCGAGCACATGCCGTGCCCGGCTCAGCTTATATATTACTGTCGGTTTTTATGTTGTTATAGCAAGTGGGTAGTGCTCTTTCGGTCAAGGACAGTTTCGAATTTGTGATCTCACTTTCCGCCCGGCTCGACATTCCAATGTCATGGGATTATAGGTTTGATGCCCCGAACCTAACCCAAGTTTTTTTTCCGTTCTGAAGACGGAAATTGCTTATGTTGGTGGGGCGGGTCTCAAACACGCATTCTCGAAATATTTCTTGCGTTGGTCTTGGAAGCATCTAAATGAAAGTTTCCTGTGAGCAACCATATCTTGCAGGCCGAGTTTCATGTTAGCACTGAGGCCTTTTGAAGCTTCTATGTAGAGTCCCAATTTCAGTGTACGTGCTGCCTAAGCGAGCACATGCCGTGGCTGGCTCAGCTTTTTTATTTCTTTCTGTTCTTATGTTGTTTATAGCAAGCGAGTAGCGCTGTGTCGGTCGAGGCCAGTCTCCAATTTCTGACCTAACTGTGCGTTCTGCTCAACATTCCAATGTCATGGGATGACAGGTGTGATGCACCGAGCCTGACCGCAGCTTTGTTTCCGTTCTGAAGACGGAAATTTTCCATGTTGGTTGGGCGGATCTCGAACACGCATTATCAAAATATTTTTTGCGTTGGTCTTCAAAGCGCCTAAATGACAGGCTTCTGTGAGCCACCATACCTGGCAGGCAGAGTTTCATGCTAACGCTGAGGCATTCTCGGGCTTCTATGTAGAGTCCCGATTTCAGTGTATGTGCTGCCGAAACGAGCACATGCCGTGCCCGGCTCAGCTTTTATATTTCTCTCGATTTATGTTGTTTGTAGCAAGCGGGTAGCGGTGTGTTGGTCGAGGCCAGTCTCAAATTGGTGATCTCACTGTCCGCCCAGCTCAACATTCCACTGTCATGGGATGACAGGTGTGATGCCCGAGCCTAACCCAAGTTTTGTTTTGGTTCTGGAGACAAAAATTTCCCATGTTGGTCGGGCGAGTCTTGAACACGCATCCTCGAAATTTTTTGCGTTCCTCTTCGAAGCGCCTAAATGAAAGGTTCCTGTGAGCCACCATACCTGGTAGGCCGAGATTTATGCTAGCACTGAGGCCTTTTCAGGCTTCTATGTAGAGTCCCAATTTCAGTCTACATGCTGCCGAATTGAGCACATGCCATGCCCGGCTCAGCTCTTGTATTTTTTTCCATTTTTGTGTTGTTTATAGCAAGCGGGTAGCACTGTGTCAGTCGACGCCAGTCTCGAATTTGTGATCTCACTGTCCGCCCGGCTCGACATTCCACTGTCATGGGATTACAGGTGTGATGTGCCAAGCCTAACCCAAGTTTTGTTTCCGTTCTGAAGACGGAAATTTCTTATGTTGGTCGGGCAAGTCTCGAACACGCATCCTCGAAACTTTTTTGCGTTTGTCTTTGAAACGCCTAAATGACAGGTTTCTGTGAGCCACCGTACCTAACATGCCGAGTTTCATGTTAGGGCTGAGGCCTTTTTAAGCTTCTATATAGAGACCCAATTTCAGTGTACGTGCTGCAGAAGCGAGCACATGCCATGCCCGGCTCAGCTTTATTATTTCTTTTGGTTTTTATATTGTTAATAGCAAGCGGGTAGCGCTGTGTCGGTCGAGGCCAGTCTCGAATTTGTGATCTCACTGTCCGCCCGGCTCGACCTTCCACTGTCATGGGATGACAGGTGTGATGTGCCGAGCCTAACCCAAGTTTTGTTTTTGTTCTCCAAATGGAAATTTCCCATGTTGGTCAGGCGGGTCTCGAACACGCATCCTCAGAAATTTCTTTGCGTTTGTCTTTGAAGCACCTAAATGACAGGTTCCTGCGAGCCACCATGCCTGGCAGGCCGAGTTTAATGTTAGCACTGAGGCCTTTTCGGGTTTCTATGTAGAGTCCCAATTTCAGTGTACGTGCTGCCGAAGCGAGCACATGCCGTGCCCAGCTCAGCTTTTTTATTTCTCTCGGTTTTTATGTTGTTTATAGCAAGCGGGTAGTGCTGTGTCAGTCGAGGCCAGTCTCAAATTTGGGATCTCACTGTCTGCATGGCTCGACATTCCACTGTAATGGGATTGCAGGTGTGATGAGCCGAGCCTAACCCAAGTGTTGTTTCCGTTCTGAAGATGGAAATTTTCCATGTTGGTCGGGCGGGTCTCGAACATGCATCCTTGAAACTTTTTTGCATTGTTCTTCGAAGTGCCTAAATAACAGGTTCTTGTGAGCCACCGTACCAGGCAGGACAAGTTTCCTGCTAGCACTGAGGCGTGTTCTGGCTTCTATGTGAAGTCCCAATTTCAGTGTACATGCTGCCGAAATGAGCACATGCCATGTGCGGCTCAGGTTTATTATTTCTTTCGGTTTTTATGTTGTTTATAGCAAGCGGGTAGGGCTGTGTCGGTTGAGGCCAGTCTAGAATTTGGAATCTCACTGTCTGCCTTGCTCGACATTCCACTGTCATGGGATTACAGGTGTGATGCGCCAAGCCTAACCCAAGTTTTGTTTTCGTTCTAAAGATGGACATTTCCCACGTTGGTCGGGCAGGTCACAAACAGGCATTCTCAAAATTTTTGTTGTGTTGGTCTTCAAAGCGCCTAAATGACAGGTTCCTGTGAGCCACCGTACGTGGCAGGCCGAGTTTTATGTTAGCGCTGAGGCCTTTTCAGGCTCCTATGTAGGGTTCCAATTTCAGTGTATGTGCTGTTGAAGCAAGCACATGCTGTGCCCAGCTAAGCTTTATTATGTTTTTCGGTTTTGATGTTGTTTATAGCAAGCGGGTTGCATTGTGTCGGTAGAGGCCAGTCTCGAATTTGGGATCTCACTGTCCGGCCGGCTTGACATTCCGCTGTCATGGGATTACAGGTATGATGCGCCGAGCCTAACCCAAGTTTCGTTTTTGTTCTGAAAACGGACATGTTCCAAGTTGGTCGGCGGGTCACCAACAGGCATCCTCAAAATTATTTTTGCATTGGTCTTCGAAGTGCCTAAAGGACAGGTTTCTGTGAGCCATCGCGCCTGGCAGGCTGAGTTTCATGTTAGCGCTTGGGCCAATTCGGGCTTCTATGTAGAGTCCCAATTTCAGTGCACATGCTGCCGAAGCTAGCACATGCCTTGCTTGGCTCAGCTTTATTATTATTTTCGGTTTTTATTTTGTTTATAGCAAGTGGGAAGCTCTGTGCCGGTTGAAGCCAGTCTCGAATTTGGGATCTCACTGTCCGCCCAGCTCGACATTCTGCCGTCATGGGATTACAGGTGTGATGTGCGGAGCCTCACCCCAGTTTTGCTTCCGTTCTGAAGACGGACATTTCCCACGTTGGTCAGGCGGGTCATGAAGAGTCATCCTCAAAAATTTTTTTGCGTTGGTCTTCAAAGTGCCTAAGTGACAGATTCCTGTGAGACACCGTACTTGGCAGGCCGAGTTTCATGTTAGCACTGAGGCCTATTCGGGCTTCTATGTAGAGTCCCAATTTCAGTGTACGTGCTGCCGAAGCGAGCACATGCCGTGCCCGGCTCAGCTTTATTTCTTTCGGTTTTCATGTTGTTTATAGCAAGCGGGTAGTGCTGTGTCGGTTGAGGCCAGTCTCGAATTTGGGATTTCACTGTCTGCCCGGCTTGACATTCTGCTGTCATGGGATTACAGGTGTGATGCCCCGAGCCTAACCCAAGTTTTGTTTCCGTTCTGAAGACGGACATTTTCCACGTTGGTCAGGCGGGTCGCGAACAGGTATTTTCCAAATTTTTATTGCATTGATCTTCAAAGGGCCTAAATGACAGGTTCCTGTTATTCATCATACCTGGTAGGCCAAGTTTCATGTTAACGCAGAGGCCTTTTCAAGCTTTCATGTAGAGTCCCAAATTCAGTGTAAGTGCTGCCGAAGCGAGTACATGCCATGCCCGGCTCAGCTTTATTATTTCTTTCGGTTTTTATGTTTTTTATAGCAAGCGGGTAGTGCCGTGTCGGTCAAGGCCAGTCTCGAATTTGGGATCTCACTGTCTGCCCGGCTCGACATTTTGCTGTCATGGGATTACGGGTGTGGTGCACCGTGCCTAACCCAAGTTTTGTTTTTGTTCTGAAGACGGATATTTTCCACATTAGTCGGGCAGGTCATGAACACGCATCCTCAAAATTTTTGTTGCATTGGTCTTCAAAGCGCCTAAATGACAGGTTCCTGTGAGCCACCATACCTGGCAAGCCGAGTTTCCTGTTAGCGCTGATGCCTTTTCGTGCTCCTATGTAGAGTCCCAATTTCAGTGTACGTGTTGCCGAAGCGAGCACATGCCATGCCCGGCTCAGCTTTATGATTTCTTTCAGTTTTTATGTTGTTTATAGCAAGCGGGTAGCGCTCAGTCAATCGAGGCCTGTCTCGAATTTGGGATCTCACTGTCCGCTCGGCTCGACATTCCACTGTTATGGGATTACAGGTTTGATGCGCTGAGCTTAACCCAAGTTTTGTTTCCGTTCTGAAGACGGACATATCCCACGGTGGTCGGGCGGGTCACGAACAGGCATCCTCGAAATATTTTTTGCGTTTGTCTTCAAAGCGCATAATGATAGGTTTCTGTGAGACACTGTACCTGGCAGGCCGAGTTTCATGTAAGCACTGAGGATTTTCAGGCTCCTATGTTGAGTCCCAATTTCAGTGTACGTGGTGCCAAAGCAAGCACATGCCGTGCCCAGCTCAGCTTTATTATTTCTTTCGGTTTCTATGTGGTTTATAGCAAGCGGGTAGCACTGTGTCGGTCGAGGCTGGTCTCGAATGTGGGATCTCAATGTCCGCCCAGCTCGACAATCCTCTTTCATGGGACTACAAGTTTCATGCACCGAGCCTAACCCAAGTTTAGTTTTTGCTCTGAAGATGGACATTTCCCACGTTGGTGGGGTGGGTCACGAACAGGCATCCTTGAAATTTTTTCTGCGTTGGTCTTAAAGCACCTAAATGGCAGGTTCCTGTGAGCCACCGTACCTGGCAGGCCGAGTTTCCTGTTGGCGCTGAGGCCTTTTCCGGTCCTACGTAGCATCCCAATTTCAGTGTACGTGTTGCCGAAGTGAGCACATGTTGTGTCCGGCTCAGCTTCATTATTTCTTTCGGTATTTATGTTGTTTATAGCAAGCGGGTAGCGCTGTGTCGGTAGAGGCCAGTCTCGAATTTGGGATCTCACTGTCTGCCCGTCTCAACATTCCGCTGTCATGGGACTACAGGTGTGATGCACCGAGCCTAACCCATGTTTTGTTTCCGTTCTGAAGACAGACATTTCTCATGTTGGTAGGGCGGGTCACGAACAGGCATCCTCAAAATTTTTTTACGGTTGTCTTCAAAGGCCTAAATGACAGGTTCCGATGAGCCACCATACCTGGCAGGCCGAGTTTCCTGTTAGCGCTGAGGCCTTTTCGGGCTCTTATGCAGAGTCCCAATTTCAGTGTACATGCTGACGAAGCGGGCACATGCCGTGCCTGGCTCAGCTTTATTATTTCTTTTGGTTTTTATGTTGTTCATTGCAAGCAGTTAGCGCTGTATCAGTCGAGGCCTGTCTCGAATTTGAGATCTCACTGTCCACCCGGCTCGACATTCTGCTGTCATGGAATTACAGGTGTGATGCGCCGAGCCTAAACCAAGTTCTGTTTTAGTTCTGAAGTCGGACATTTCCCACGTTTGTTGGGCAGGTCTCGAAAAGGCATTCTCGAAATTTTCTTTGCATTCGTCTTCAAAGCACCTAAATGACAGGTTTCTGTGAGCCACCGTACCTTGCAGGCTGAGTTTCATGTTACTGCTGAGGTTTTTTTGGGCTCCTCTGTCGAGTCTCAATTTCAGTGTACATAGTGCCAAAGCGAGCACATGCCGTGCCTGGCTCACCTTTATTATTTCTTTCGGTTTTTATGTTGTTCATTGCAAGTGGTTAGCGCTGTGTCAGTCGAGGCCTGTCTCGAATTTGGGATCTCACTCTTTGCCCGGCTCGACATTTTGTTGTCATGGGACTACAGGTGTGATGTGACGAGCCTAACAGAAGCTTTGTTTTCGTTCTGAATACGAACATTTCCCACGTTGGTGGGGCGAGTAACGAACAAGCATCCTCGAAATATTTTTTGGGTTGGTCTTCAAAGCGCCTAAATGACAGGTTCCTGTGAGCCACCGTACCTAGAAGGCCGAGTTTCATCTTAGTGCTGAGGCTTTTTCAGGCTCCTATCTAGAGTCCCAATTTCAGTATACGTGCTGCCGAAGCTAGCACATGCCATGCCTGGCTCAGCTTTATTATTTCTTTCGGTTTTTATCTTGTCTATAGCAAGCAGGTAGCGCTTTGTCAGTCGAGGCCAGACTCGAATTTGGGATCTAAATTTCCTCCTGGCTTGACATTCCGCTGTCATGGGATTACAGTTGTGATGTGCCGAGCCTAACCCAAGTTTTGTTTCCGTTCTGAAGACGGACAATTTTCACATTGGTCGGGTGGGTCACAAACAGGCATCCTCGAAATATTTTTTGCGTTGGTCTTCAAAGCGCCTAAATGGCAGGTTCCTGTGAGCCACCGTACCTGGCAGGCCGAGTTTCATGTTAGCGCTGAGGCCTTTTCGAGCTCCTATGTAGAGTCCTGATTTCAGTGTACATGCTGCCGAAGCGAGCACATGCCGTGACCGGCTAAGTTTTATTATTATTTCTTTCGGTTTTTATGTTGTTTATAGCAAGCGGATAGTGCTGTGTCAATCGAGGCCAGTCTCGAATCTGGGATCCCACTGTCCGCCCGGCTCGACATTCTGCTGTCATGGGATTACAGGTGTGATGCACTGAGCCTGACCCAAGTTTTGTTTTCGTTCTGAAGATGGACATTTCCCACGTTGGTCAGGCAGGTCTCGAACAAGCATCCTCGAAGTATTTTTTGCGTCGGTCTTCAAAGCGTCTAAATGACAGCTTTCTGTTAGCCATTGTACCTGGCAGGCCGAGTTTCATGTTAGCGCTCAGGCCTTTTCAGGCTCCTATGTAGAGTCCCAATTCCAGTGTTTGTGCTGCCAAAGCAAGCACATGCCATGCCCGGTTCAGCTTTATTATTTCTTTTGATTTTTATGTTGTTTATAGCAAGCGAGTAGTGCTGTGTCGGTCGAGGCCAGTCTAGAATTTGGAATCTCACTATGCGCCCAGCTCGACATTTTGCTGTCATGGGATTACAGGTGTGATGCGCTGAGCCTAACCGAAGTTTTGTTTTTGTTCTGAAGACGGACATGTCCCAGGTTGGTCGGGCAGGTCATGAACAGGCATCCTCGAAATTTTTTCTGTGTTGGTCTTCAAAGCGCCTAAATGGCAGGTTTCTGTGAGCCACCGTACCTGGCAGGTCGAGTTTCATGTTAGCACTGAGACGTTTTCGGGCTCCTATGTAGAGTTTCGATTTCAGTGTATGCACTGCCAAAGCGAGCACATGCTGTGTACGGCTCAGCTTTATTATTTTTTTCGGTTTTTATGTTGTTTATTGCAAGCGGGTAGCGCCATGTGGGTCAAGGCCAGTCTCGAATTTGGGATATCACTGTCTGTTCTTCTCGACATTTTGTTGTCATGGGATTACAGGTGTGATGCACCGAGTCTAACCCAAGTTTTGTTTCCGTTCTGAAGACGGACATTTCTCATGTTGGTCAAGCAGGTCACAAACAGCCATCCTCGAAATTTTTTTTGCGTTGGTCTTCTAAGCGCCTAAATGACAGCTTTCTGTGAGCCACTGTACGTACCTGGCAGGCCGAGTTTCAGGTTAGTGCTAAGGCCTTTTCGGGCTCCTATGTAGAGTCCCTGAGTGTACATGCTGACAAAGCGAGCACATGCCGTGCCCAACTCAGCTTTATTATTTCTTTCGGTTTTTATGTGATTTATAGCAAGCAGGTAGCGCTGTGTCGGTCGAGGCCAGTCTTGAATTTGGGATCTCACTCTACGCCCGGTGCGACACTCCACTGTCATGAAATTACAGATGTGATGCGCCGAGCCTAACCCAAGTTTTGTATTTGTTCTGATGACAGACATTGCCCACGTTGGTCAAGCGGGTCACGAAAAGTAATCCTCAACATTTTTTGCATTGGTCTTCCAAGCCCCAAAATGGCAGGTTCCTGTGAGCCACCATACCTGGCAGGCCGACATTCATGTTAGCGCTGAGGCCTTTTCATGCTCCTATGTAAAGTGTACCCAATTTAAGTGTACGTGCTGCCGAAGCAAGCACATGCCGTGCCTGGCTCAGCTTCATTATTACTTTCGGTTTTTCTGTGGTTTATAGCAAACGGGTAGCGCTGTGTCAGTAAAGGCAATTTTCGAATTTGGGATCTCACTGTCCACCCAGCTGGACATTCCGCTGTCATGGAATTACAGGTGTGATGCGCCCAGCCTAACCCAAGTTTTGTTTTTGTTCTGAAGACGGACATTTCTCACGTTGGTCGGGCGGGTCACGAACAGTCATCCTCGAAATATTTTTTGCATTGGTCTTCAAAGGGCCTAAATGAAAGATTCCTGTAAGCCACCGTACATGGCAGGCCGAGGTTCATGTTAGCACTTAGGCCCATTCGGGCTCCTATGTAGAGTCCCAATTTTAGTGTATGTGCTGCCGAACAAGCACATGCCATGCCCGGCTCAGCTTTATTATTTCTTTTGGTTTTCATGTGGTTTATAGCAAGCGAATAGTGCTGTGTTGGACGAGGCCAGTCTCGAATTTGAAATCTCACTGTCCGCCCGGCTCAACATTCTGCTGTCATGAAATTAGAGGTGTGATGCGCCGAGATAAAACCCGGTTTAGTTTCCGTTCTGAAGATGAACATTTCCCACGTTGTTCGGGCGGGACACGAACAGGCATTTTCGAAATTTTTCTTGCGTCATTCTTCAAAGCGCCTAAATGGCAGGTTTCTGTGAGACACCGTACCTGGCAGGCCGAGTTTCATGTCAGCGCTGAGGCATTTTCGGGCTCATATGTAGAGTCCCAATTTCAGTGTATGTGCTGCCGAAGCAAGCATAGGCCATGCCCAGCTCAGTTTTATTATTTCTTTTGGTTTTTATGTTGTTTATAGAAAACGGGTAGTGCTGTGTCAGTCGAGGCCAGTCTCGAATTTGGGATCTCACTGTCCACCCAGCTGGACATTCCACTGTCATGGAATTACAGGTGTGATGCGCCCAGCCTAACCCAAGTTTTGTTTTTGTTCTGAAGACGGACATTTCCCATGATGGTCAGGCTGGTCACGAACAGGCATTTTCAAAATATTTTTGCGTTGTTCTTCAAAGCGCCTAGATGACAGGTTGCTGTGAGCCACCGTACCTGGCAGGCCGAGTTTCATGTTAGCGCTGAGGCCTTTTCGGGCTCCTATGTAGAGTCCAAATTTCAGTGTATGTGCTGCCAAAGCGAGCACATGCCGTGCCCAGCTCAGCTTTATTATTGTTTCTTTTGGTTTTTATGCTGTTTATAGCAAGCGGGTAGTGCTGTGTTGGTCGAGGACAGTCTCGTATTGGGGATCTCACTGGCCACCCAGCTCGACATTCTGCTGTCATGGGATTACAGGTGTGATGGGCCGAGCCTAACACAAGTTTTGTTTTTGTTCTGTAGACAGATATTTCCCACATTGGTCAAGCTGGTCACGAACAGGCATCCTCAAAATTTTTTCTGCGTTGGTCTTCAAAGCGCCTAAGACAGGTTCCTGTGAACCACCATACCTGGCAGGCCGAGTTTCATGTTAGCGCTGAGGCCTTTTCACACTCCTATGTAGAGTCCCAATTTCAGTGTACGTGCTGCTGACTGAGCACATGCCATGCCAGGCTCAGCTTTATTATTATTTCTTTCGGTTTTTATGTTGTTCATAGCAAGCGGGAAGTGCTGTGTCGGTCAGTCAGTCTCGAATTTGGGATCTCACAGTCCGCCCGGCTCAACATTTCGCTGTCATGGGATTACAGGTGTGATGCGCTGAGCCTAACCCAAGTTTTCTTTCCATTCTGAAGATGGACATTTCCCACATTGAAGTGGGACTCAACATAGAAGCCCGAAAAGGCCTCAGCGCAAACATGAAGCTCGGCCTGCCGGGTACAATGGCTCAAAGGAATCTGTCATTTAGATGCTTGGAAGACCATCGCAAAATAATTTCGAGGATGCCTGTTTGTGACTTGCCCGACCAACGTGGGAAATTTCCATCTTCAGAACAGAAACAAAACTTTAATTAGGCTCAGCGCATCAGACCTGTAATCTCATGACATTTTAATGTCAAGCCGGGCGGACAGTGAGATTCCAAATTCAAGACTGTTCTCAACAGACACAGTGCCACCCGCTTGCTATAAACAACATAGAAACAGAAAGAAATAATAAAGCTGAGCCAGGCATGGTATGTGCTTGTTTCAGCAGCATGTACACTGAAATTGGAATTCTACATAGAAGCCCGAATAGGCCTCAGCGCTAACATGAAACTCGGCCTGCTGGGTACGGTGGCTCACAGAAACACGTCATTTAGGCACTTTGACGCCCAACGCAAGAAAAATTTCAAGGATGCCTGTTCATGACCCGCCCGACCAACGTGGGAAATTTTCGTCTTCAGAATGAAAACAGAACTTGGGTTAGGCTCGTGCACCACACCTGTAATCCCATGACAGTGGAATGTCAAGCTGGGCGGACAGTGAGATCTCAAATTCGAGACTGGCCTCGACCGACACAGTGCTACCCACTTGTTATAAACAACATAAAAACCGAAAGAAATAATAAAGCTGTGCCGGGCACGGCATGTGCTCACTTTGTCAGCACCTACACTGAAATTGGGACTCTACATATAAGCCCGAGAAGGCCTCAGCGCTAACCTGAAACTCGGCCTGTTGGGTACGATGGTTCCCAGGAACCCGTCATTTAGGCGCTTTGAAGACCAACGCATAAAAAATTTTGAAGATTTCTGTTCATGACCCGCCCAACCAACGTGGGAAATTTCCGTCTTCAGAACGGAAATAACACTTGGGTTAGGCCAGCGCATCACACCTGTAATCCCATGACAGTGGAATGTTGAGTTGGGCGGATAGTGAGATACCAAATTCGAGACTGGCCTCACCTGACCCAGCGCTACCCACTTGCTATAAACAACCTAAAAACTGAAAGAAATAATAAAGCTGAGCCGGGCACGGCATGTGCTCGCTTCAGCAGCACGTACACTGAAATTGGGTCTCTACATAGCAGCCCGAAAATGCCTCAGCGCTAACATGAAATTCGGCGTGCTATGTACGGTGGCTAACAGGAACCTGTCATTTAGGCGCTTTGAAGACCAACACTAAAGAATTTCAAGGATGCCTTTTCGTGTCCCGCCCATCCAACGTGGGAAATTTCCGTCTTCAGAACGGAAACAAAACTTGGGTTAGGCTCGGCGCATGACACCTGTAATTTCATGACAGTGGAATGTCGAGCCGGGTGGACAGTGAGATCCCAAATTCGAGACTGGCCTCGACCGACACAGCGCTACCCGCTAACATGAAACTCGGACTGCCAGGTATGGTGGCTCACAGGAACCTGTCATTTAGGCGCTTAGAGGACCAATGCAAAAATATTGCGAGGATGCCTGTTTGTGACCCGCCCGACCAACGAGAGAAATGTCCGTCTTCAGTATGAAAACAAAACTTGGGTTAGGCTCGGCACACCACACCTGTAATTTCATGACAGTGGAATGTAGAGCCTCAACCGACACAGCACTACCCGCTTGCTATAATCAACATAAAAACCGAGAGAAATAATAAAGCTGAGGCGGGCACGGCATGTGCTTGCTTCAGCAGCACGTACACTGAAATTGGGACTCTACATAGGAGCCCGAAAAGGCATCAGCGCTAACATGAAACTCGGCCTGCTATGTACGCTGGCTCACAGAAACCTGCCATTTACGTGCTTTAAAAACCAACGCAAGAAAAATTTCGAGGATGCCTGTTCGTGATTCGCCCGACCAACGTGGGAAATGTCCATCTTCAGAACGAAAAAAAACTTGGATTGAGCTCGACGCATCACACCTGTAATTCCATGTCAGCAGAATGTCGAACCGGGCAGACAGTGAGATCACAAATTCGATACTGGCCTCGACCAACACAGTGCTACCCGCTTGCTATAAACCACATAAGAACCAAAAGAAATAATAAAGTTGAGCCGGGCATGGCATGTGCTCAATTCGGCAGCACGTACCCTGAAATTGGGACTCTACATAGGAGCCATAAAGGGCCTCAGCGCTAACATGAAACTCGGCCTGCCAGGTGTGGTGGCTAACAGGAATCTGCCATTAGGGCGCTTTGAAGACCAACGCAAAAAAAATTTCGAGGATGCCTGTTTGTGACCCGCCAGACCAACCTGGGATGTGTCTGTCTTCAGAACTCAAACAAAACTTGGGTTAGGCTCAGCGCATCACACCTGTAATCCCATAACAGCGGAATGTCGAGCTGGGAGGACAGTGAGTTCCCAAATTCGAGACTGGCCTCGACTGACACAGTGCTATCCGATTGCTCTAAGCAACATAAAAAACGAAAGAAATAATAAAGCTGAGCCGGGCACAGCAAGTGCTCGCTTTGGCAGCACTTACACTGAAATTGGGACTCTACATAGGACCCCACAAAGGCCTCAGCGCTAACATGAAACTCGGCCTGCCAGGTACGGTGGCTCACAGGAACCTGTCATTTAGGCACTTTGAAGATCAACGCAAAAGAAATGTCAAGGTTGACTGTTGGTGAACCTCCCGACCAATGTGGGAAATGTCTGTCTTCAGGACGGAAACAAACTTGGGTTAGGCTCAGCGCATCATACCTGTAATCCCATGACACCAGAATGTCGAGCCGGGCAGACAGTGAGATCCCAAATTCGAGACTGGCCTCGACCGACACAGCGCTACCCACTTGCTGTTAACAACATAAAAACTGAAAGGAATAATAAAGCTGCACCGGGCATGGCATGTGCTCGCTTTGGCAGCACGTACACTGAAATTGGGACTCTACATCGGAGCTCGAAAAGGCCTTAGTGCTAACATGAAACTCGGCTTGCCTGGTACATTGGCTCACAGGAACCTGTCATTTAAGCACTTGGAAAACCAACCCAAAAGAAATTTCGAATATGCCTGTTCGTGACCTGCGTGACCAACATAAGAAATGTTCGTCTTCAGAACGGATACAAAACTTGGGTTAGGCTCGGTGCATCAAACCTGTAATGCCATGACAGTGAAATGTCGAGCTGGGCGGACAGTAAAATCCAAAATTCGAGCCTTGCCACGACCGACACAGCGCTACCTGTTTGGTATAAACAACATGAAAACCGAAAGAAATAATAATAAACCTGAGCTGGGCACAACATGTGCTCGCTTCGGGAGCATGTACACTGAAATCCGGACTCTAAATAGGAGCCTAAAATGGCCTCAGTGCTAACATAAATCTCGGCCTGGCAGGTACGGTGGCTCACAGGAACCTGTCATTTAGGCGCTTTGAAGACCAACGCAAAAAATTTTGAGGATTCCTCTTCGTGACCCTCCCGACCAATGTGGGAAATTTCTGTCTTCAGAACGGAAACAAAACTTGGGTTAGGCTCGGCGCATCACACCTGTAATCCCATGACAGCAGAATGTAGAGCCGGGCAAACAGTGAGATTTCAAATTCGAGACTGGTCTCGACTGACACAGCGCGACCCGCTTGCTATAAACAACATAAAAACCAGAAGAAATAATAATAAAGCTGAGCTGGGCATGACTTGTGCTCGCTTTGGCACCACATACACTGAAATCGGGACTCTACATAGGAGCCTGGAGAGACTTCAGCGCTAACATGAAACTCGGCCTGTCAGGTATGGTGGCTCACAGGAACCTGTCATTTAGGCGCTTTGGAGACCAACGCATAAAACATTTCGAGGATGCCTGTTCGTGACCCGCCCGACCAATGTGGGAAATATCTGTCTTCAGAATGGAAACATAACTTGGGTTAGGCTCGGCGCATCACACCTGTAATCCCATGACAGCAGAATGTCGAGCCGGGCAGACACTGAGATCTCAAATTCGAGACTGGCCTCGATTGACAAAGCGCTACCCGCTTGCCTTAAACAACATAAAAACCAAAATAAATAATAATAAATCTGAGCCGGGCACGGAATGTGCTCACTTCGGCAGCATGTACACTGAAATTGCAACTCTACATAAAAGCCAGAAAAGGAGGAACGATCCAAGATGGCCGATCGCTAACATCCCAGGATTGCAGCTCTCAGGGAAAGTGCGGAGAACTAGAGAACACACTTTCAGACAAATTCTGGTCGCTCACGGAGCAGAAGATCCCCCAGTGGAGGAAACACACGGGTGGTCAGCACGACTCTCATGGCCAGCGCAGCGGTTCCACTGGCACCTTGGTGCAGCAGCTCTCGGAGCAAAGTAAACAGGTTCAGAGGACCCGCACGGGTCCCCAGCAGGACACCAGAGCCCGGCGCAGCCGCTGTGACGGCACCTCGGCGCAGCAGCACTCGGCGCAGAGTAAACAGGACCGGTTTCCCTTCTGACCGAGGTTTGGAGCCCCGGGAAGGCAGAGTCGCCTACTACGGACACAAGAAGGAAGCCCGACAGGAGAATCCTGGGCAGAAAAGCACCATCAGTCTTAACGTCACTGCTCTGGCCCTGGGAACTAACAACCTTGACATCCACTCAATAGACCTAATCTGAAAGTTGGTAATTTCAAAGACGACAGGAGGATAAATTTACAATGACGGGAAGAAACCAGCGTAAAAAAGCTGAGAATACTCAAAGTCAGAACGCCTCTCCCTCTAAAGATGATCACAGTTCCACATCAACAATGGAACAAGGCTTGATGGAGAACGAGCGCATCCTGATGACAGAATCACTCTTCAAGGAATGGATAATAAGAAACTTCGGTGAGTTAAAAGACCATGTTGTAGCCCAACGTAAAGAAACTAGGAACTTTGAAAAAAGGTTTGATGAAATCCTATTGAGAATAGACAACTTAGAGAGGAGTATGAGTGAATTAATGGAACTAAAGAATACAATACAGGAACTCCGAGAAGTATGCACAGGTTTAAACACTCGAATTGTTCAAGCAGAAGAAGGGATATCAGAGGTCAAAGTCCAACTTAATGAAATAAAACGTGAAGAAAAGATTAGAGAAAAAAGGATAAAAAGGAATGAGCAAAGTCTCCAAGAAATGTGGAACTATGTGAAAAGACCAAATTTACGTTTGATAGGTGTACCTGAATGCGACGGAGAGAATGAATCCAAGCTGGAAAATACCCTTCAGGATATTATTTAGGAAAATTTTCCTAAACTAGCAAAGCAGGTCAACATTCAACCCCAGGTAATACATAGAACACCACAAAGATATTCCTCAAGAAGAGCAACCCCAAGGCACATAATCGTTATATTCACCAGGGTTGAAACGAAGGAGAAAATACTAAGGGCAGCCAGAGAGAAAGGTCAGGTTACCCACAAAAGCAAGCTTATCAGACTTACAGCAGATCTCTCAGCAGAAACTCTACAAGCCAGAAGAGAGTGGGGGCCAATATTCAACATTCTCAAATAACAGAACCTTCAGCCCAGAATTTCATATCCAGCCAAACTAAGCTTCACAACTGAAGGAAAAATAAAATCTTTTATGAACAAGCAAGAACTCAGAGATTTTATTACCACCAGGCCTGCTTTACAAGAGCTTCTGAAAGAAGCATTACACACAGAAAGAAACAACCAGTATTAGCCTTTCTAAAAATACACCAAAAAGTAAAGAGCACCAACATAAAGAAGAATTTACACCAACGAATGGATAAAACAGCCAGTTAACATCAAATGGCAGTAACCCTGAATTTAAATTGACTAAATCCCCCAATCAAAAGACACAGCCAAAACCCAATGGCATGTTACATCCAGACCTGTTTCACATGCAAGGATACACAAAGACTCAAAACAAAGGAATGGAGAAAGATTTACCAACCAAATGGAGAGCAAACATAAATAATAAATAAATAAAAAGCAGGAGTTGCAATTCTCGTATTGGAGAAAATAGATTTTAAAGCAACAAAGATATAGTGGTAAAAGGATCAATGCAACAACAAGAGCTGACGATCCTAACACCCAGATACGAGATTTAGATTCAATGAGACAGAAAATTAATAAGGATATCAAGGACTCGAACTCAGATCTGGAACAAGTAAACTTAATAAATATTTATAGAGCTCTCCACTTCAAATACACAAAATATACATCCTTGTCAATACCACATCACACCTACCCATAAGTTTAAATGAAACATTGATTGGCCATTATTAATACCCAATTTTTTTTCAAAATAAAGCAATATTTCCATTTACTCTCCCTCTTTCTCTTCCTCTTTCTTCCTCTCCTTTACTTATTTTTTTTTTCTTTCCTTCTCTCAAAAAAAAAAAGAAATCAACTTGTAAACCTCTAGATCCAGGTCGGCAATGTCTCTCTCTTTGCTTGATTTCCTTCCTTCCCTTCCCTCCCTCCCTCCCTCCCTCCCTCCCCCCCCGCTTCCTCCCTTCCTTCCTTCTTCCCTTCCTTCCTCCCTACCGTCCTTCTTCCCTCCCTTCCTGCCTTCCTCCAACCCCCCCCAAAAAATAAAAAAGCCAGAAAAGGCCTCAGCGCTTACATGAAACTTGGCCTGCCAGGTACGGTGGCTCACAGGAACCTGTCATTTAGGCGCTTTGAAGACAAACGCAAAAATATTTCGAGGATGGCTGTTCGTGACCCGCCCGACCAACGTAGGAAATGTTTGTCTTCAGAACGGAAACAAAACTTTGGTTAGGCTCGGTGCATCACACCTGTAATCGACAGTGGAATGTCGAGCTGGCAAACAGTGAGATCCCAAATTCGAGACTGGCCTCGACCGACACAGTGCTACCCGCTTGCTATAAACAACATCAAAACCATTAGAAATTATAATAAAGCGGAGCCGGGCACGGCATGTGCTCGTTTCGGCAGCACGTACACTGAAATTGGGATTCTACATGTGAGCCCGAAAAGGCCTCAACACTAACATGAAACTCGGTCTGCCAGGTAGGGTGGCTCCCAGGAACCTGTAATTTAGGCACTTTGAAGACCAACGCAAAAAAATTTTGAGGATGCCTGTTCGTGACCCGCCCGAACAACGTGGGAAATGTTGGTCTTAAGAACAAAAAAAAACTTGGGTTAGGCTCGGCGCATCACACCTGAAATCCCACGACAGCGGAATGTTGTGCCGGGCGGCCAGTGAGGTCGGAAATTCGAGACAGGCCTCGACTGACACAGCACTACCCGCTTGCTATAAACCACATAAAAACCGAAAGAAATAATAATAAAGCTGAGCCAGGCACGGCATGTGCTCGCTTCGGCCGCATGTACACTAAAATTGGGACTCTACATAGGAGCCCGAAAAGGCCTCAGCACTAACATAAAACTTGGCCTACTAGGCACAGTGGCTCACAGGAACCTGTCATTAAGGCACTTTGAAGACCAACACAAAAAAAATTTCGAGAATGCCTGTTCATGACTCGTGCGACCAACGTGGGAAATGTCTGTCTTCAAAACGGAAACAGAACTTGGGTTAGGCTCGGCGCATCACACCTGTAATCCCATGATGGCAGAACGTTGACCCGGGTGGACAGTGAGATCCCAAATTCGAGACTGGCCTCGACCGACACAATGCTACCTCCTTGCTATAAACAACATAAACACCGAAAGAAATAATAATAAAGCTGAGCCTGGCAGGGCATCTGCTCGCTTCGGCAGCATGTACACTGAAATCTGGACTCTACATAGGAGCCAGAAAAGGCCTATGCACTAACATTAAACTCGGCAAGCCAGGTAGAATGGCTCACAAAAACCTGTCATTTAGGTGCTTTGAAGACCAATGCAAAAAATATTTCGAAAATGCCTGTCCGTGACCCGCCCGACCAACGTGAAAAATGTTCGTTTTCAAACGGAAACAAAACTAGGTTTTGGCTCGGTGCATCACACCTGTAATCCCATGACAGCGGAATGTCGAGCCGTTTGGAAAGTGAGATCCCAAATTCGAGACTGGCCTCGACCAACACAGCGTTACCCGCTTGCTATAACTAACATAAAAACCGAAAGAAATAATAATAAAGCTGAGCCGGCACTGCATGTGCTCGCTTCGGCAGCACGTACACTGAAATTGGGACTCAAAATAGGAGCCCAAAAAGGCCTCAGCGCTAAAATGAAACTCGGCCTGCCAGGTATGGTGGCTCACAGGAACCTGTCATTTAGGCGCTTTGAACACCAATGCAAAAAAAATTTCGAGGATTCCTCTTCCTGACCCGCATGACCAATGTGAAAAATGTCCGTCTTCAGAACGGAAACAAAACTTGGGTTAGGCTCGGTGCATCACACCTATAATCCCATGACAGTAAAATATCGAGCCGTTCAGACAGTGAGATCCCAAATTCGAGACTGGCCTCGAACAACACAGCGCTACCCGCTTGCCATAAACCACATAAAAACCGAAAGAAATAATAAAGCTGAGCCGTGCACGGCATGTGCTCGCTTCGGCAGCATGTACACTGAAATTATGACTCTACATAGGAGTCCGAAAAAACCTCAGCGCTAACATGAAACTCGGCCAGCAAAGTTCAGTGGCTCACAGGAACCTGTCAATTAGGCACTTGGAAGACCAACGCAAAAAATATTTCGACCAACACAGCATTACCCGCTTGCTATAACTAACATAAAAACCGAAAGAAATAATAATAAAGCTGAGCCGGCACTGCATGTGCTCGCTTCGGCAGCACGTACACTGAAATTGGGACTCTACATAGGAGCTCGAAAAGACCTCAGCGCTAACATGAAACTCGGCCTGCCAGGTACGGTAGCTCACAGGAACCTGCCATTTAGGCGCTTGGAAGACCAACGCAAAAAATATTTCGAGGATGCCTGTTTGTGACCCGCCCGACCAACGTGGGAAATGTCCCTCTTCAGAATAAAAAAAACTTGGGTTAGGCTCGGCAAATTATACCTGTAATCCCATGACAGCAAAATGTCGAGCTGGCTGTACAGTGAGGTCCCAAATTCGAGACTGGCCTCGACCGACACAGCGCTACCCGCTTGCTATAAACCACATAAATACCGAATAAAATAATAAAGCTGAACCGGGCATGGCATGTTCTTGCTTCGGCAGCACATACACTGAAATTGGAAGTCTACAATGGAGCCCTAAAAGGCCTCAGCGCTAACATGAAACTCGGCCTGCCAGGTACGGTGGCTCACAGGAACCTGTCATTTAGGTGCTTTGAAGACCAACGCAAAAAATTTTGAGGATGTGTGTTCGAGTCTTGCCCAACCAACATGGGACATGTCCGTCTCTAGAACGTAAACAAAACTTGGGTTAGGCTCGGCGCATCACACCTGTCATCCCATGACAGTGAAATGTCGAGCTGGGCGAACAGTGAGATCACAAATTCGAGACTGGCCTCGACTGACACAGAGCTACCCGGTTGCTATAAAAAGCATAAAAACCGAAAAAAAACAAAAAAGCTGAGCCGGGCACGGCATGTGCTTGCTTCGGCAGCACGTACACTAAAATTGGGACTCTACATAGAAGCCGGAAAAGGCCTGCATGCTAACATGAAACTTGGCCTGCCAGGTACGGTGTCTCACAGTAATCTGTCATTTAGGCGTTTGGAAGACCAATGCACAAAAAATTTTGAGGATTCGTGTTCAAGACCCACCCGACCATCATCCGTCTTCAGGAAAAAAATAAACATGGGTTAGGTTCGACGCATCATACCTGTCATCTCATGACAGTGGAATGTCGAGCTGGGCGAACAGTGAGATCACAAATTCGAGACTGGCCTCGACTGACACAGCACTACCCGCTTGCTATAAAAAAAATAAAACCGAGAGATGTAGGAAGCAGTGTCCATCTGGCTATCTTGAATGCTGTGATAAGCAACCTTGTGGCCTTGTTACTCAAGATCCCGCTTCCCTTATCTATTTTCCACATTCTTCTTAATCACGAGGTAATCACGAGACCCACCTACGCCTCATCTCCATGGTTGTCCTCTGACGTAAATACTCCAAGGTTTCCCGCCTTTGCTTGCTTATAAGCTGTTGTTTTGTACCTAATAAACGAGACTTGATCAGATCCCTTGACTTGTCTCCATTCTTCGCGTCTCCTGTCTCTCCCATAATCCCCACTTCCTCCCTAGTGTCCGCGTTGCTCGTCCCGCGGGTCAGGACAAACTGGCGCCCAACGTGAGAGCTCGAGTACGAGGAATACTGTGAGGGACACCGTCAGGATCGGCCGGCACAGGAGAACTAAGAAACCCGGAGGAAAGAGCGTCGTGGGAGCCTGCCATGGACTCGCGCTCCGGTAAGTGGACGGCGAATATGGGACAGGAAATCAGCCAGCATGAGTTGTTTATAGAGAGTTTAGTAAGGCTATAAAGGCGCGAGGAGTAAAGGTGAAAATAAAATAATTGTGTAAATATTTTGATTATATTCAGGATGTCTGCCCTTGGTTCCCTCAGGAAGGAACTATAGATCAAAAACGATGGAAAAGGGTAGGAGATGCTTTGAAAGATTATTACAGTACTTTCGGGCCCGAAAAGGTCCCGGTTACAGCCTTTTCTTATTGGAATTTGATAGACAAGATTTTAACTCAAAAACACCGCGATCCCCTCATTGCTAATGTAATTTCTCAGGGAGAGTCTCTCCTGAAAGAAGGACTTGATAAGAGCAACTCCGGCAGTACAAACGACCCTAACAACTCTAGGCCGCTGCCTATAAATAAACACAATTGCCACAAGTTGACAAAGATGAGGATTTGATGTCCTTTGATAGTGACTCCGAGAAACGACCACCCGGAGGGACTCAGTGCCCCTCCGAGAGCCAGAATCCACCTTTAGAAAAAATCAAAAAGGGAACTAGAAAACAGACTCAAAGGCCTGGCAAGCCTGATAAGCCTAAAATTGAACCCTCAAACCAGACTAAGGTAATTGACTGGACAATAGATAAGGAGACTTCTGGGTCAAATATAGACTGGGGTGACTTGGAGGACGAGGCAACCCGATATCATAACCAGGACTGGTCCACCTATGGGCCGCAGCCTCCACCTTACAGAACGAGACCCTCGGCACCTCCAATAGCGTGTCCTGTTGTTGACCCCCAAAAAGAATTACAAGAAAAAATCAATTCCCTAAAAGAACAAATAAGGCTTGAAGTAGAACATCAAGAACTAATTGAACAGCTTGAGAAAATAAAGATAGGTAAAGCCAGAAATGAGGCTAAGCCTCAAAACGCCCAAAACACTCCCCCTCCCCGACGAGGAGCGGCACCGAGGCAACCCTTCCAAAATAATTCTTTGCTAGATCTTGATGATCCGAAAGCATTTCCCGTAACAGAAACCACTGATGATAGGGGAGTTGCTTGGAGACACCATGCTGGTCTCGATTTCAAAATAATTAAGGAATTGAAAACTGCGGTAGCACAATATGGAGCTACTGCTATCTTAGAGTCTGTGGCTGAAAATTGGCTGACCCCCGGGGATTGGCAGTCGATAGCCCGAGCCACCCTCTCGGGAGGTGATTATTTATTGTGGAAATCTGAGTATTATGAATGCTGTAAGGAAACTGCCTGCCGTAACGCGCAGGCTAATAATAATTGGAATTTTGACATGCTAGCTGGTGAAGGCAATTACGTTACCAGCGACGCAAAAATGCAGTATGATGCAGGTCTTTATGCCCAAATTCAAGCTGAAGGTACAAGAGCCTGGCGGAAGTTGCCCACTAAAGGAGACGTCGGTGCTTCCCTCACCGGCATAAAACAAGGACCAGATGAGCCCTTTTCAGAATTTGTGCACCGCCTTCTTACAGTTGCTGGCAGAATTTTTGGCAGTGCAGACGCGGGAACAGATTTTGTTAGACAGCTAGCATTTGAAAACGCCAATGCCGCCTGCCAAGCGGCCATCCGCCCTTACAAAAAGAAACCAGACCTCTCAGGGTATATACGCCTGTGCTCAGACATAGGCTCAGCTTATCAACAGGGACTAGCCATGGATGCAGCCCTACAGGGCTACACTGTGAAACAGTTTTTATCTAATCAATCAAAGAACAAATGTTTTCAATGCGGTGCTAATGGCCATTTTGCCAAAGATTGCAAGTCTGATAAAAAACCCTCTCTTAATGCTAAGGTTCCTGGCTTGTGCCCACGATGCAAAAGAGGGAAACACTGGGCTAATGAATGTAAATCAAAAAGGGATGCCCAAGGACAGCCACTCTCCCCGCACCAGGGAAACGGGGTGAGGGGCCAGCCCCAGGCCCCCAAACAAAGACAGATCTTTGGGGCAGTCAGTTCCGTTCCTCCAGCCAACAATCCGTTTCAAGCCTCTGCCGAGCCACAGCAGGAAGCGCAGGATTGGACCTCTGTTCCACCTCCCATACAGTACTAACACCTGAAATGGGGGTTCAGGCATTGCCTACAGGCATCTTTGGACCTCTGCCTGAAGGTTCTTTTGGACTTATTCTAGGGCAAAGCGGCCTCACACTACAAGGTTTGCAAGTTCTCCCTGGAATAATAGATAATGATTACACGGGAGAAATTAAAGTTATGGCAGCTTCTCCTAAAGTCATAAGTACTATCTCCCCTGGACAGAGATTTGCTCAACTTTTACTGTTGCCTCTGTGTAAAATTAATAATAAGATTGTCAAAAACAATAGAGGTGACTCAGGCTTTGGTTCCTCTGATGTCTACTGGGCAAAAGTGATATCTCCAAAAAAGCCCATGATGACATTGTGGTTAGATGGAAAGGAGTTCACAGGGTTGGTGGATACCGGAGCCGATGTGACTATAATTAGTAAAAAACAATGGCCTGCCACATGGCCGGTGAGCGCTATTATTACTCATCTCACTGGTATTGGACAGAGTAAAAATCCAGAAAAAAGTACAAAAATGCTTAAATGGGAAGACAAAAAGGGAAATCAAGGCCAAATCCAGCCCTATATTGTTGCAGGCCTGCCTTTTAACCTTTGGGGAAGAGACTTGCTAGCACAAATAGGCATGGTCATAGGCAGCCCCAATGAGATTGTCACCGCCCAGATGCTCAAACATGAATACGTGCCAGGTACTGGGCTGGGAAAAAACCAAACTGGAATTTTGAGTCCTATAGAGGCCAAATTAAAAACAGATAGGAAAGGGATAGGGTATTTTCAGTAGGGGCCGCGGTCTGTCCTGTAGCCCATGCAGACAAAATTACTTGGTTGTCAGATAACCCCATATGGGTTGACCAATGGCCCCTCTCTTCAGAGAAATTAGCTGCCGCACAACAACTGGTACAGGAACAGTTGCAAGCGGGGCATATAGAACCTAGCAATTCTCCCTGGAACACACCAATTTTTGTCATAAAGAAGTCAGGAAAATGGCGATTATTACAGGACCTTAGGGAAGTCAATAAGTCCATGGTCCTCATGGGGGCCCTTCAGCCCGGACTCCCTTCCCCTGTTGCCATACCCCTGGACTATTATAAAATTGTTATTGACCTAAAAGACTGTTTTTTTACTATTCCATTACATCCAGATGATCAAAAGCGTTTTGCTTTTAGTGTGCCCTCTACCAATTTTAAGGAGCCTATGAAAAGATATCACTGGAAAGTACTACCTCAGGGCATGGCTAATAGTCCAACCTTGTGCCAATCTTTTGTTGCTTTAGCCATTCAACCTGTTAGAGACACCTGGAAAGAGATTTATATTATCCATTTTATGGATGATATTCTTTCAGCAGGAAAAGTTGGACAGGATGTTTTGTCCTGTTTTAAGGCTTTGCAAACATCTCTAACTCAACATGGTCTGTTAGTAGCTCCTGAAAAGGTGCAGCTCACAGACCCTTACACATATTTAGGCTTCCAGCTGAAAGGGAGACAAATTGCCACACAAAAGGTGCAGCTTAGGCTAGATAAACTGAGGACACTCAATGACTTTCAGAAATTATTGGGAGATATCAATTGCCTACCACCTCATTTAAAACTATGCAAAGCAGATCTCAAACCCCTTTATGATATTCTAAATGGGGACCCAAACCCCACCTCGCCTCGTGAGTTAACCTCTGAAGGCATTCAGGCTATTCAAACTGTAGAGCATGCCATTAATCGCCAAACCATCACCTTCATAGACTATAGCAAGCCACTTCAATTTATCATTTGCCAGACATCTTTGTCTCCCACCGCTGTGTTTTGGCAAACTGCTCCACTCATGTGGGTACGCCTTCCTAACATGCCTAAGAGAGTCCTTGAACCATATTACCTTATGGTAGCGAGTCTAATTATCCAAGGTCGAACAATGGGCAAGGAATATTTTGGTTCTGAACCTTCCTTAATTGTCCAGCCTTATAATAAAGAACAAGTACAGTGGCTCATGCAAACTACTGAAGCTTGGCCTATAGCATTAGCTTCTTTTTCAGGACAATTAGACAATCACTATCTTCCTTACAAATTGATTACCTTTGCCAATAGACATGAGTTTATCTTCCCTAAAATTACAAAACTTGAACCTATACCTGATGGACTCGTCGTATTTACTGACGGTTTGTCTACAGGTATAGCTGCTTATGTCACTCAAGGCTGCACTGTACAATTTCAGACTCAATCATCTTCTGCTCAACTTACTGAGCTACAAGCAGTTGCAGCAGTGTTTTCTGCTTTCCCCAATCAATCTTTAAATATCTATACTGACAGTGCATACATTGCTCAGTCTATACCTAACTTAGAGACAGCTCCCATTATCAAACATACCTCCTCAGCTGCAAAATTATTCAAACAATTGCAACAGTCCATTATCAGCAGATCTCATCCTTTCTTTATTGGACACTTGCGGGCTCACTCGGGATTGCCTGGACCACTATCACAAGGCAATCAACAAGCCGACCTGGCCACCTGCAACCTCCATACTTATGCCATTGAAACTGAAACTCCATTATCTCAAGCTCAACATACGCACAGCCTGCACCACCTTAATGCTCACTCTCAGGCTACTACACCACATTACCAGGGAACAAGCTAGACAAATAGTTAAGGAATGCACACAATGTGCCACTCATTTACCTGTGGCCCATTTAGGTGTCAATCCTAGGGGCCTAATCCCCAATGCACTCTGGCAGATGGATGTAACCCATATCCCAGAATTTGGTAATCTTAAATATGTTCATGTGTGCGTTGATACCTGTAGTGGATATGTGTTTGCTACACTCCAAACAGGAGAAGCCACTAAACAGGTCATTGGACACTTACTGTCTGCTTTTGCCACCCTTGGCTGCCCACAAAAAATCAAGACCGATAACGGGCCAGGATATACTAGTTTAGCCTTTGCCCGATTTTGTTCTAAATTAAACATACAGCATGTAACTGGCATCCCCTATAATCCTCAAGGCCAAGGAATAGTTGAGAGAACTCATCTTACCTTAAAACTGACCCTCCAGAAAATTAAAAAGGGGGAATGGTACCCCATCAAGGGGTCCCCCAGAAACCTCATAGCACATTCACTATTCATACTCAATTTTTTAACTTTAGATAAAGATGGACACTCCGCTGCAGAACGCCATTGGCAATCAGAAACTCAAACTAAATTTGCATCCGTAATGTGGAAGGACCCTATGACAGGCTCCTGGCACGGCCCTGACCCTGTATTAATTTGGGGCAGGAGATCTGTTTGTGTGTATGCTAAAGAAGCAGATTCTGCCAGATGGCTACCTGAAAGACTAGTGAAGCAAATAGACTGTAAAGGAACGACAGAACGGGAGAATAATAACCCATCCCAGGGAATAACCTAGACCCTGAGGATTATCTCTTTTTCCCCTTTCCTTTTCAGACAATCATGTGGCTCTTACTAGTGATAATCTTAACACCCATACCTATGGCTGACAGAGATAAAATAAAAACCCTTCAAGAAGATTTGGCCGCAAGAAGAAAGGCACTCCTTGACAATCCACTGTGGGGAGGGTTGAATGGGATCCTTCCTTATCTCCTTCCCCTCCTCGGCCCTTTTATTGGGTTTCTTCTGCTTCTAGCTGTGGGGCCCCTCATATTTAACAAGGTCATGGCTTTTGTTAAACAACAAATTGATGCGTTAAAAATGCAGCCCCTACAGATCCATTACCATAAGCTGGAAATGGCTGATCGAGAGTTAGAGATGGATCTAGGTTATGGTAGTGCCAACCACCTCTAATATTGCTTGGTGAGATGGGCCAGTTAGCCAATGACGGGCAACCTGAGAGCCTAACAGTAAGATGCTCCCACCTAAGACAGGGGGTCGGAACATGATTTCCGCTCACCCTATAATGGGTAAGGGTAAAAGGCATCACTGTAGGTGTGTCTCATGACCTAAGACAGGCATGGCCCCCGCAAGTATTCAGCCATTTAAATAAAATAAAAAAGGGGGACCTGTAGGAAGCAGTGTCCATCTGGCTATCTTGAATGCTGTGATAAGCAACCTTGTGGCCTTGTTACTCAAGATCCCGCTTCCCTTATCTATTTTCCACATTCTTCTTAATCACGAGGTAATCACGAGACCCATCTACGCCTCATCTCCATGGTTGTCCTCTGACGTAAATACTCCAAGGTTTCCCGCCTTTGCTTGCTTATAAGCTGCTGTTTTGTACCTAATAAACGAGACTTGATCAGATCCCTTGACTTGTCTCCATTCTTCGTGTCTCCTGTCTCTCCCATAATCCCCACTTCCTCCCTAGGGTCCGCGTGGGTCGGGACAGAGAGAAATTAAAAAGCTGAGCCGGGCATGGCATGTGCTCGCTTCGGCAGCACATACACTAAAATTGGGACTCTACATAGAAGCTCAAAAAGACCTCAGCGCTAACATGAAACTTGGCCTGCTAGGTACGATGGCTCACAGGAACCTGTCATTTAGGCTCTCTGAAGACCAACGCAATAACAAAAAGATAAAAAAAAGCTGAGCCAGGCATGGCATGTGCTCACTTCGGCAGCACATACACTAAAATTGTGACTTTACATAGAATCCCACAAAGGCCTCAGCGCTAACATGAATCTCGGCCTGCCAGGTACGGTGGCTAACAGTAACCTGTCATTTAGGTGCTTCGAAGACCAAAGCAATAACCAAACGAAAGAAAGAAGCTGAGCCGGGCACGGCATGTGCTCGCTTCGGCAGCACATACACTGAAATTGGGACTCTACATAGGAGCTCGAAAAGACCTCAGTGCTAACATGAAACTCGCCTTGCCAGGTACGATGGCTCACAGGAACCTGCCATTTAGGTGCTTTGAAAACCAACCCAAAAAAAATTTCGAGTATGCCTGTTTGTGACCCGCCCGACCAACTTGGGAAATGTCCGTCTTCAGAACGAATACAAAACTTGGGTTAGACTCGGTGCATCACACCTGTAATGCCATGACAGCAGAATGTTGAGCGGGGTGGACAGTAAGATCCAAAATACGTGACTTGCCTCGACCGACACAGCACTACCCGCTTGGTATAAACAACATGAAAACCTAAAGAAATAATAATAAAGCTGAGCCGTGCACGGCATGTGCTCACTTCAGCAGCACGTCCACTGAAATTCGAACTCTACATAGGAGCCTGAAAAGGCCTCAGCGCTAACATAAAACTCGGCCTGCCATGTACAGTGGCTCACAGGAACCTGTAATTTAGGCGCTTTGATGACCAACGCAAGAAACATTTCAAGGATGCCTATTCGTGACCCGCCTGACCAACGTGGGAAATTTCCGTATTTAGAACGAAAACAAAACTTGGGTTAGGCTCAGCGCATCACACCTGTAATCCCATGAAAGTGGAACGTCGAGCTGGCAGACAGTGAGATCCCAAATTCGAGACTTGCCTCGACCGACACAGCACTACCCGCTTGCTATAAACAACATAAAAATCGAAAGAAATAATAATAAAGCTGAGCCAAGCATGGCATGTGCTCACTTCGACAGCACGTATACTGAAATTCGGACTCTACATAGGAGCCCAAAAAGGCCTCAGCGCTAACATGAAACTCTGTCTGCCAGGTATGGTGGCTCACAGGAAGCTGTCATTTAGGCGCTTTGAAGACCAACGCACAAAAAATTTCGAAGATGCCTGTTTGTGATCCGCCTGACAAACGTGGGAAATATCTGTCTTCAGAACGGAAATAAAACTTTGGTTAGTCTCGGCACATCACACCTGTCATCCCATGACAGCGGAATGTTCAGCCAGACGGACAGTGAGATCCCAAATTCGAGACTGGCCTCGACTGACACAGCATTACCCGCTGCCAATAAACAACATAAAAACCGAAAGAAATAATAATAAAGCATAGTCGGGCACAACATGTGCTCGCTTCTGCAGCACGTACACTGAAACTGGGACTCTACATAGAAGCCCGAAATAGCCTTAGCGCTAACATGAAACTCGGCCTGGCAGGTACGGTGGCTCACAAGAACCTGTCATTTAGGCACTTTGAAGACCAACGCAAAAAAAATTTCGAGAATGCCTGTTCGTAACCCGCCCAAACAACGTGGGAAATGTTCGTCTTCAGAACGGAGACAAAACTTGGGTTAGGCTCGGCGCATCACACCTGTAATCCCATGAAAGTGGAATGTCGAGCCGGGCGGAGAGTGAGATCCCAAATTCGAGACTGGCCTCGACCGACACAGCACTACCCGCGTGCTATAAACAAATTAAAAACCAAAAGAAATAATAATAAAGCTGAGCCGGGCACGGCATGTGCTCGCTTCGGCAGCACGTACACTGAAATTGGGACTCTACATAGGAGCCTGAAAAGGCCTCAGCGCTAACATGAAACTTGGCCTGCCAGGTACGGTGGCTCACAGGAAGCTGTCATTTAGGCGCTTTGAAGACCAACACAAGAAAAATTTCGAGGATGCCTGTTCCTGACCCGCCCGACCAACGTGGGAAACCATGCCCAATGGGTACACGATGTACATGTGGACATACTGGTTACGTGGTGTACATGTGAACATAATGTGTACATGATGTTCATGTGTATATATCATATTACAATAAATGTAAATGTACATAATGTTTGCAGTCTGTTCATCTATATTGATATAAGGTGTTACGTATGCATTGTGATTTTGTCTACTGTTGTGAATATATAACATCATTGTGACATTACAATACATAATCATATTGTACACATTATGTACATAACTAATGTGCACACATTATGAACATATAATATACATATTGCAACAATTATTTACATTTATTGTACATCTGTATTTGGTAAACACATGTACACCAGAGAAATTGTAGTCTCTACCTCTTTTATACATTTCTTGTAATGTGCCAATAAATGTACATATGATGAGTACATTCTGGGATATCACTTTTTGCATATTAAATAGAAATTACTTTGATGACAAAAGTGGGAGTTCACCCGGGTGTGTACATGGATCCTATGTTTACATATTGTGCATATTATGTACTCATTTACATAATGTACATGTCTATATAATATGTACGTGTGCGTACGTATGTACATAATGTGCACACATATGTACACGGGCATATATTGCTCATCTGTATGTAATGGGTACATGAGGTACATTAATGCATATTGTCATTTAACAATATATGTAAATGAACATAATGTTGGAAATACATATTATATTGATATTATGCATTACAGGTTTATCATAATTACATAAGCTGTTGTGATATGGTATCCTCTGGATATGATAATAGATGTACCTTTTATTCATCTTAGGGTTAGTGTTAGGGTTGGGGTTAGGGTGGGATTTAGGGTTAGGCTTTCGATTAGGTATAGGTTTATGTGTAGGTTTAGAATTTAGAATTATGGTAAGGGTTAGGGTTAGTGTTTAAGTTTAGGGTTAGTGTAGGGTTAGAGGTAGGTTTCAGGTTAAGGTTATACCTTTATTGAAATATGCCAATAAATGTACAAATTATGAGTACATTCTGGAATATTACTCTTAGCTTGTTAGATAGAAATCCCTTCAATTACCAATGTGGGTGTACACGCATGTGTCTACATATTTTATACAAGGACATAGAGTGAATATTATGCACTAGCATGTGTACAGAAAGTATATGTCTACCATATATGAACATATGCATACATAGTGTAGCGACGTACACACTTTTCACACATATATACACGTGCATATATTGTACATCCGTGCATAATGGGTACAAAGTGTACCTGTTTACATAATGAATATATGATGTACATGCGGACGTACTGGGTACATGGTGTACATGTAAACATAATGTGTACATGTTGTTCATGTGTACATATCGTAATATTACAACAAATGTAAATGTACGTAATGTTTTTAATGTCTACACTGATATTAATATTATTTATTATATGTGCAATGTGATTTCATAAGCTGTTGTTATTAAATGATATCATTGTGATATTACAATCAATGGACATGTTGTACACATAATGTACATAACTGTTTTGCACACTTTATGTAAATATAATATACATATTAAACAGATTATGCACATTTATTGTACATTTGTATTTTGTAAACATACGTACACCAGACTAATTGTACAGACTGTACCTTTATTATATATTTCTTCTGATTCCAATTTATGTACATATGATGAATAAATTCTTGGATATACTTTGTTGCATATTAAATAGACATTACTTTGGTGACAAAAGGGGGAGTTCACCCGGGTCTTTACATGGTTTATACGTATTGGTTTTCTGCTTATTACGTACTCACGTACACAACGTACATGCCTATATGACATGGACATGTGCGTACGTATGAAATCCCAGCCACTCAGGAGGCTGAGGTAGGAGAATCGCTTGAACCCTGGAGGCGGAGGTCACTGTGAGCTGAGATCCCACCATCGCACTCAAGCCTGGGTGACAAAGTGAGACCCTGTCTCAAAAGAAAAAAGAAATAAAAAAGAAAAAAGAAAAGAAAAAAATAGAAAGAAAGACCACACAAGAAACACAGAAACATCAAAAGAAACACAGGAACAATGAACGAAACCCAGAAACGTCAAAAGAAACAAACAAGAAAGAAAGAACCGGAAAAGGCAATTAGGAAGAGAGAAACAAAGGAGAAAGGATAGACAAATTTCTTTTCGAAAGATCCTCTAACAGCATAGTAAGGCCCAGGGAGGAACTGCGACACACCTTCCACATTACGAATATGGTTGGCCAGGAAATTAAAAATACCACGCGTAACGTAACCGTTAAACCTGACTATGAGCCAGGCATGGTGGCTCACGCCTGTGATCCCAGCATTCTGGGGGGCTGAGGGGGGTGGGCCACCTGAGGTCAGGAGTCCAACAACAGGCTGGCCAACATGGTGAAACCCCGTCTCTGCTAACAATACAAATAAACTTCTTTAATTTTAATCTAAGAAAGAAAGAAAGAAAGAAAGAAAGAAAGAAAGAAAGAAAGAAAGAAAGAAGGAAAGAAAGAAAGAAAGAACTTCTCTGGGCGTGGCGGTGCATGCCTGTAACCCCCAGCCACTCAGGAGGCTGAGGCAGGAGAATCGCCTTAACCCGGGAGGCAGAGGTCGCCGCGAGCCGAGATCGTGCCCTCGAACTCCAGCCTGGGTGACAGAGTGAGACTCTGTTTCCAAAAAAAAGAAGAAAAATGACTATGAGGGCCTGGGCCAGGGTGGTTGAGTGAGTTTACCTAGGGAGGGAGGGAGGGGTGGCGGGTGGGGAGGGGGGGAGAGAGAGAGAAAGAGAGAGAGAGAGAAAGAAAGAAAGAAAGAAGGGGGGATATGCCTGAGTGGAAGGAGAGAAACCAAGGGGAGCAGGAGGGGACACAAAGAGGAAGGGGAAGGGACGGAGGCACAGTAGGTTATTCTAAAATGTATTCAAGACTGGGGTGGGGGTGGGCACGGAGGGCAACTCAGGAAACAAGCCGACTCCAGCAATGACACCTAATTCATGATTGCTGGCATCGCTGCCTCGAAAGGGGGGCACCGCATGTTTCTTCCTCCACACTCATTCGATGATTTCTGGGAAACGCCATTTACGAGCACACTCTGGACATCTACCTGCTTTCACTACATCTGGGGAGAATCGGGAAAGTCCCCACTAACGACAAGGCCTAAAGTGGAGCTGTCATCCACAAAACCCAGGCAGAAGGGTCCATATGGGTTAAGAAAGACACCAAGAAAGAAAGGGAAACAACGGATCAAAGAGAAGAACAATCGGGCCCGGCCAGGGTCTCCAGGGGTCGTCTGGGCAACGAGGGAGTCGGGGGTGGGGGTGGGGGTGGGGGACGAATGGACTAAGGGAGGGCGGGCCTCTAAAGGGGGGAGGTGGGGGGGAGGTGAGGCTCGGGGCGTGGGGGGTGGGGGGCGGGTGGCAGAGAGAAGCCACAGTCTCTCCTGACGGTGGGCGGGCGGCCAGAGCGTCCCGTCACGCCGCCTAGACTTCGGAGAACCGGTGACCGCTAGGTGACGCCCGATGACAACATATGCAAGTGTCAGCCCGGCACCCTCCCAGGCATTTCCCCCACAACTAATGGAGCAGAGACCCTGAGGGGGAAGGAAGCACCGTGACTCGGCAATACGCGCAGAAACACACGCACCTACGTACGTGCATAGGTACGTACGTACGCACGCACGCACGGACGTACCCACGCACGCACTCACACGCATGTCATATCCCACAAAATAGCAGAGTTTATACCGTGATAGAGAGAGGGCCCAAACCATTTTCTTTTCTAGTAACAAAAGAAAAGGCAGGCCGAGGCCCGGCGGCCCACGCCCCTCACCCCAGCACTCCGGTAGTCAGAGGCAGAGGCGGGCAGGTCACCCGGGGTCAGGAGTTCCAAACCATCCCCGTCAACATGGCGAAACCCCTTCCTCCAGGCCCTCGAAAGGCCGGGGCAGGAGAATCGCTGGAACTCGGGAGGTGGAGGTCGCAGTGAGCCAAGATCTCACCACCGACCGCACTTCAGCCTGGGCGACAGAGCGAGATTCTGGGGGTGGGACGGGCGGGGGGGATTCGCTTCCCTCTTTAGGTGACCATGCACTGTGACATGTACTCAGAGAGCTCAGAAGGTACACAGGCTCTGACCTCCTCTGTAGTTTTGAGTCGGTCTGGCGATATTTTCCAGGCCTTCCGTTTCCCCGTAAGCAGTCACAGAAATGAAAACTCCCTCCTTTCCCAATTCGTCTTCAGCTCATCATCAGGCCGCAAGAATAAGCAGCCCGACCCGACCCGACCCGACCCGACCCTCCCGCTGGGTCCGGGAGCAATTGCACTCCAGCCCGGGCGACAGAGCGAGTGAGCGAGTGAGCGGGACCTCTGTCGCAGAAGAAAACAATTAAAAAGAAGGAAGATAGATAGATAGATAATCAGCCGGCCGTTTTGTGCCGTGCTGTGTCCTGGCACCCGCCCGGGCCGGTAGGCCCAGCTCCTCAGGAGGCTGAGTCAGGGGAGCATCTCTCTAAGCCCACCAGTCAGTTCAAGGTCACAGTGACCTACGATCGGCCTGGGCGACACAGGGAGACCCCATCTCTAAAAAACTACATGGAAGCATGGACGGTCGTAGAAGACATACAAGGAGGTGGCGGAGCACGGGAAGGCTCCGCTCGTTCCTGAAGACCAGAGCACAGCCGGGTGCGGTGGCTCAAGCCTGTCGTCCCAGCACTTTGGGAGGCCGAGGCGGGTGGATCACGAGCTCGAGAGATCGAGACCAACCTGGTCAACGTGGTGAAACCCCGTCTCTGCTAAACATACCGGAAAATAGACAAATAAATAAATTAGCTGGGCACGGTGGCACGTGCCTGTAATCCCAGCTACTCGGGAGGCTGAGGCAGGAGAATTGCCTGAACCCAGGAGGCGGAGGTTGCGGTGAGCCGAGATCGCGCCATCGCACTCCAGCCTGGGTAACGAGAGCGAAACTCCGTCTCAAAAAAATAAAAAAGACCAGAGCACACAAACAGGACCATCCGCTTGAGGTAGCCACCGTTCCGAATCACGGCGGAGGCCTCGAGGATTTCAGAGCAAGGCCCTGCCGTCATCTGCGGCACCCGACCTCGCCTGTAAATATTTCCGGAAACCGACTCGTCCGTCCATTCATTCACTCACTCATCCATCCATCCATCCATCCATCCATCCATCCAATCCATCCATCCATCCGTTCATTCATTTTATAGGCGCGCGCCGACAGCCCCAGCCGAGACTTCATCTCAAATAAACAAACACGTAGGTGAATCCATTAACGTCAAAAGGAAAACGCAAGGAAACGGCGCAGCACGGGGAAGCTCCGCCTTTCTCTAGACACCAGAGCAGATACACCACGGTACAGGAACAGACACAGACACGGGCCGTTCGGAATCTGTCGTCACCGTGCCAGATCGGCACCGAAAGACCGCACGTTTTCGAGCCGTCGCCGCCATCGTCGGGCGTGACGGCCGAGTCACGACCACGTAGAGATCTCCCGACCCACCGGACGCGTTCGTGCTCTCACGAGCCGGGTCGGGAGAACGAGCGGGGCATTCGGCAAAGCACTCGTCTCACGTTCCTCGGCGGTCTCCCGCGTCTCCCGTGAAACCTGCCAAAGTCAGAGTCCCTTCTCCGTACCCCACCCGCCCCACACCCCCGCCACCGTCGACCGTCCGCAGAGTACCGAAACAAAAGAACGGTGAACACATGTCACGCAACAGGGAGGAAAAACAACAAAGCAAAAGTCTCAGAGCTTTGTGGTACAGAATGAAGAAACTCAGAATCCACAGAAAGACACACACATGGAGGGATGGAAAGAAACAAGTAAAGAAAACAGAAAGAGAGTAAGGAAGAAAAAGAACAGGGCGGGCACGGTGGATCACGCCTGTGATCCCAGCAATTTGGGAGGCCGAGGTGGGTGGATCACCTGAGGTCAGGAGTTCAAGACCTGCCTGTCCATCATGGTGAAACCCCATCTTTACATAATAAAAAAATTAAGAAAGGAAGATAAAGAACAAGAAATATAAAGAAAGAGAGACAGAGATGAAAGGGGAAAAAAGATGAAAAAGAAAATAGAAAGAGAAACAGACAGGAAAATATAATGAGAAATGAAAGTAGGGAGGAAGGAAGAGAAAAAAGAAAAAGAATGAGGCCGGGTGTGGTGGCTGATGCCTGTAATTCAATTACTTTGAAGGCCAAGGCGTACAGATCACCTGAGGTCGGGAGTTCTAGACCAGCCTGACCAACATGGTGAAACCCCATCTTTTTTTTTTAATAAATAAATAAATAAAAGAAAAGGAAGAAAGGGGGGGAGGGGAGGAAGAGAGAGAGAGAGAGAAGGAGAAGAAGAAGAAGAAAGGGGAGGAGGAGGAGGAGGAGGAGAAAAGAAATAAAAAGAGGGCAGCGCACCATGGCTCACGCCTATAATCCCAACACTTTGGGAGACTCAGGTGGAAGAATCGCTTGAGCCCAGGAGTTTGAGACCAGCCCTGGCAACACAGCGAGCCCCCGTTTGTACTAAAAAATCAAAACAATTAAAAAGTTAGCCGGGCATCGTGATGGCAGGCACCGGTATAGTTCTAGCTGTTTTGGAGCCCGAGGTGGGAGGATTGCTTGAGGTCGGGAAGTGGAGGCTGCCATGGGCCTTGGCCAGACAAATGCACCGCAGCCTGTTTCCCGGGCTGGTCTTCAACTCCTCAGCTCTAGCGAAGCACCTGCCTCACCTCCAAACTTGCACCCACCACATTCATCCGTCCCGGAGGTGTCTGTGACAGATTTTAGTAGGGGAGCATTCATTTCTAAATACCAGAGCAGATCAACAGGACCATCCGTTTGAGACAGACACCACCATTCTGAATCACAGCAGAGGCTTTGAGGATTTCAGAGCAAGACCCTGCTGCTATCTGCAGATAACCACCCTTCTTTCGAGGGACAGGGCTCTGTCAGGTAGCCTCTGGCTGTAAACCAAAGGCCCAACCACGGGGCCATAAAGTTAACCATGTTAGCCGAGCCGCTCATAACGCTCCGAGCATAATCCCAGCACTTTGGGAGGCTGAGACGACGGGTGGATCACTTGAAGTCAGGGGTTCGAGACTAGCCTGCTGACCAGGGCAAAACCCCGTCTCTACTACATACACAAAAGTTAGCCGGGTGCGGTGGCACGCACCTGTAGTCCCAGCTACTCACTCGGGAGACCGAGGTGGAAGAATCGCTTTGACTCGGGAGTCGGAGGTTGCAGAGAGCCGCGATCACGCCACTGCACTCCAGGCTGGGCGACAGAGGAAGACTCCGTCTCAAATAAGAACAATAGCAAGAAGTATAATAATAATAACGACGTTAAATTAAATGTAGAAAAACAAGAAATCACACATAATTTGTAGCGTCATTGCTGCCTCAAAAGGCGAGAAGCATAGGTTTGTGTCACCATGGGTTTTCTTTGTTCCTGAAAAATTGCTCATTCATTCATTCATTCATTCGTTCGTTCAATTCTATTTTATTCTGTTCCATTCTATTCTATTCTATTCTAGCGTGTGTGTGTGTGTGTGTGTGTGTGTGTGTGTGGCTTTTTTCTGTTTTCTAAATATGGGGTTTCTTTTTTCTAAAGATGGCCAGGCTGGTCTTGAACTCCTGACCTCAGGTGATCCACCCACCTCGGCCTTTCAAAGTGCTAGGATGACAGGCGTGAGCCACCGCGCCCGGCCTTATTCTAATATTTTGGAGAAGCAGTCTTTCTCTGTCACCCAGGCTCAGTGCAACCTCCGCCCCCTGTGGGTTCAAGCAATTCTCCTACCTCAGCCTCCCGAGTGAGTGAGCAGCTGGGACTACACTACAGGCACGTGCCACCACGGCCCCCTAACTTTTCTGTATTTCCAGTAGAGGCAAGGGTTTCACTATGTTGACCATGCTGGTCTCGACCTCCTGACCTCTGATCCACCCGCCACAACCTCCCAGGCAGGCTTGAGCCACCACCACGCCTGGCCTATTTATTCTTTTTTCCTTAACTTTCCAGAAGGCTAGTTGCTTAAGCTTTCTAATTATTTTATTAATATTACTAATACCCTGATAACACTCCTAAAATAGCAATAGTTACATAATTGTATAGAACTGTCCTTGGATGATAAAGCACTTTTATTTCACATCAAGACAGCGATTACTTTAGATCATAATATGTCCACGCTAGACACCTGAAATTATACCTAGCACTATCTTTCTATGACTAAAAATTCAGAAATGCATACTGAACAGAAGATCCTTATCAAAATGATTTACGAGTCTTACAATTATCCTTTAATTCTTACCGGGTATTGTTACTGCTATTTTGTGCATTAAAAACTGGAAAACAAAACAAATGACAAAAATGACATGAACTCCAGGTAGGGCTAGCTAGGTTCCTCAGGTCCATTTTCTTCAGTACTTTCAATAACATATGAAGTGTTATGAAGCTTGCCCCATGGATTTTTCAACTGCATACTATAACCTGAAGGGTTAGGGAAAAGTCCGAGAAAGGGTCCTTTGAAGTAAAAATTAATTTAAAGGGACAAAACCCACACAGTAATAGAAACAGAATATTAATTTTGTTCTCTATGGCAAAAATAGCCAACACGGTCAAGAATACTTTATGAGTCAGGTTGCAAAAGTGACAATTTTAGAAAACTCTATTAAGAAAAATTGACAGAGGGGGAGGTGGGGAGGGATAGCCTGGGGAGAAATGCCAAATGTGGGTGAAGGGGAGAAGAAAAGCAAAGCACACTGCCATGTGTGTACCTACGCAACTGTCTTGCATGCTCTGCTCATGTACCCCAAAACCTAAAATCCAATAAAAAATTAAAAAAAAAAAATGGACAGAATAAAATCTGATTTCTCACACTCTAAAAACTGATGAAAACTAAACTGGCTTCACCAAAAACAGTCAATCTCTATGGTAACACTGTAACTCTCAGGTTGAGTAGCTCAAAATCAATCCAATCTCCAGCAAGACAAAGTTTAGCCTTTCTGTTCATTTA